>NC_054704.1:6540593-6610593 GCF_016097555.1 Gigantopelta aegis | reverse complement strand
AATATTTCATATGTCGAGCGTTTAATATATGTATTAATTAAACTGTATAACGTTAATACAATTATAATATATATTTAACAACAACAACAACAACAAAAACACGTTCTAAGCAGGTTAAGAACAAAATTCAAGGAATTGTTTTCTTATTTTCATATAGTTTTAAATCCGAATTATGAAATTGTTTTGCATGTTACACAATTAACTATAAAACATATGTTGAAAAGCAAATAGAAAAAGGTATATAAAAAGACACTTAAGCGGTAATGGATTCTAAAATAACTTAGCTTCCTTCCAGCTAGTCAGTGGGTATTGGATGCTTAAGCAGTAACGGTTAAACATTAAAAATATAATAAAAAATAATTGTTTAAAACTGACACTTTGTCGTTTATTGTTGATAAAAAGAAACGCTTTTCCCACCTAATTTCTGAATTCATTAGTAGAGTTTTCTTAATTTAAAATTACACATTTTTAAAACAAAAAATATTGAGAACGTTTCCTATACTTTTAAGAGCACGTGGTAACCATCTTCTGTAGACGTAACTCTGTGGAACTCTTCGATGGTGGAGGTAGGATGTGTAAGCATCTAAATCCGGGCATGTGTCTAACAGCTTGCAATGCTTTCATTTTCAGTTATTTACTTAAAGGATGTAATTGTTTATATTTTTCATTTCAAGCAAAACGTTTTTTAAACAGAAGCACGAACAAAATCATAATTGGGACAACAAAGAAAGATGAAAAGCTGTGAGGAAAATAAATAGAATTGTCGAAATCTGTATGAAAGAAATATGGGAGAAATTCACAGAATAACTCCAAATCAAAGGAACTGGACAGTTAATTGAAAATGTTTTCCGTGTATTCAGAAAGGGGAAAAAAGAAAAAGGAAGAAAAAAATCTATATTAATTCTTTTGATTGGAAACAAATGTTTTCTTCAATAGCTGGCGCTTAACGCGACTTGAACGTATTCCTATTTGTGTTAGTCCGAGTACCGACTAATTATCGAGAAAGGCGGCCACATTCACTATTTGACAAGCTGATATGCTAAGCGCCTGTCAATCAAACGCCTCGGCGGCGTCACGTGACTGTAGGGTTCGTTATTGACAGTAGGCGTGGCGCTATTGACTCGATACAAGTGCGCCGGAGAAAGAAGGGAGGCGTATTCTAGGCTCCATGGGTGGCCTGTACGGCGCGAATTAAGTGGGAACAAGCTTAGAAAACTTTCACAAATACTTAAATCCTACAGGAAGAAAGTCGCAGGCATTCCTAAAATAGAGAGAGGAGGAAGAAAACGGAAATTATCAATCTATGTTTGAAGTTGTTTTCTTTTCGAATGTGTTTGACACCGAAGACAGTTTAAATTTAAATAATTTACCAACGAGTGACAATTGTCTCGATTATAGACGAAGCTGTTTTGACTGTTTTCTCCGTTACCATGCGTTTCGACATGGAGTACAACGGGCCTAACCACTCGCCTGTCTCGGCAGATAACCAACAGTACATGGACCTGAAAAAATCCCAGCTCAATCTGTCAACGTCGGACAGTGGCACGCGCCACAGCATCTACCACAACGGCCTGTGTCTGAGCGGGGACATGACGACGGTGATGCCGCGCAGCATCAAGGATGAGGAAGATGACGTCAGCGACGACGAACACCTAGAGGTGGACTCCCCACCTCACTCCCCCTTCTCCTCCCGAGTGTCGCACCACGACAGCGACGGAGACACCGACGTCAGCGACAGCAAGGACCCCAAGGTGAACGAGAGCTGTGACAGCATCGACGAGAACTTTCTTAAACAATCGCAGTGTTCGGACGATTCTAAAGGCGACAAGTCCAACTTGGTGAAACCGCCGTATTCCTACATCGCTTTGATCACCATGTCTATCCTACAGTCACCGAGGAAACGCTTGACGCTGTCTGGGATTTGTGAGTTTATCATGAACAGATTCCCCTACTACAGAGAGAAATTCCCAGCCTGGCAGAACAGCATCAGACACAACCTGTCTCTCAATGACTGTTTTGTGAAAATTCCCCGAGAACCGGGAAATCCTGGCAAGGGCAATTACTGGACGCTGGACCCGGCCAGTGAGGACATGTTCGACAACGGAAGTTTCCTACGTCGTCGTAAACGTTACAAGCGTCACACGCTGGACATGCTGCAACAACCGACGGCGTTTATGTCGGCGGCGGATCCTTACTTCCACCACCATAGTCTGTTGGCGGCGCACGGTCACCCAGCGGCGTTCGGGGCGACACCCCCGGGGTTCTCCTATCACTACATGCCGCCACTGTCGCACCACTTTCCACTGTTACCGGCAGACTACGGCAGAAGTCACTTACCACATTCTTCTTACCTGTCATCTGCACTGACGTCTGCTTCGCTGGCGCAGATGTCGCCTCTTCCCGCGCTTGCGATGGCCAGCGCTGCTTCTAGTCAATTACAAAAACTGGAAAGACTGGAAAAATCAGAAAAGTTACCTTCCTCAACATCATCATCAAGTTCTTCATCAAAGCACGGTTTTTCAATAGACAGCATAATCGGAACTTCCAGCAGCAGCAGCAGTTCGAAACCATCCGTTTCTTCTTCAATCACTTCATCTTTGACATTCAGACCAGCAAACCTAGTGGCTGGACTTCCGGGTTTGTCGCTGCCGTCATCGCTAGGTCTAAAATCAGGTATGATGGAGGTGCACCGGCCAGGGAGCAGTGCGTTCTCGCCCCTCGCACGGGGCATGCCGACCATGTCACCGCTCGACCTGGAGAAATATAGACAGTACGTTCAAGCGTGTGGCATCCAAGCGTGACGATCGTCAGGTATTTGGCACCAATGACGTGACCATCTTACAAACCAAAGAGACAAATGTGCCAAAAGTCAAACTTTTATTAAAAACGGTTTCAGTAAACGTATATAGAAATTAAAGTGATTTTTAAAATCTTTTAAAAAAGAAAAACGTTATAAAATCATCAGTGTTTCTGATTTCGTTTACAGACTTCCGTATTCCGTGTTTCGCGTTCGTTATTCCGGACACAGAAACCGGTTTCGGGGATTAGAGGAACCGATCGTGGATAAGCCGAAAAAGATCTCTAACATTCCCAAAAAAATAGTTTGTGAAAACTCCCAAAACTGCCAGATTAACTGTTGGTGACTAATTTTCGTTTCTCTCAAAGCCGAATCATTGTGAAAGGGTTTTAAGAAATGTGGGTTTTAAGCCAATGTAAGTAAATGTTTGCTTTCTAAGAATGCACGTTTTGTTATCAATGGAACATAATATATTAGGAACAAAATTCAAACATGATTAGAAATGTATCTACTGGATTAATTAATTCATTATTATCTTAATGTTTTACATCTAGAAGTCGTCAGTCTTTATTGTTAATTTTTAAATAATTATTTTTCTTTCTTTTTTTCTTTTTTTCTGTTAAATGGTTAGTTATTTGGTGTAAGTATAAAACTTCGGCCATTTTTCATGTCGATATTTAGAAATGGCTTAAAAGCAATTAATATGGCAAGTAAAATATATTTTATGTGAAATTTAGTTGCACATAATATGTATGAATGTTTTCATGGCTAATTCACGTGTAGTAAATTATAATGTATTTTGCTTGTCATTTGAAGCCATGAAAGGAAAACTTGTAAATTGTATAGAGAAATTAAGTTAAAATTTCAAGTGCTGTGGATTACGTTCTTACCTTGGAGAGAAGACAATAAAATTGTGAATAATTATAACAGTTTGTTCTATTCATTTTTTAATTCTGATACCTAGCTTTTGGGGTCCTACCAAAATAGTACATGTTTTTCCTATGACTGCTGAATTAGAGAGAATTGGACAACCGCTCAACGCTGTTGGGCTCCTTTGTTTTACAATAGATAAACGTCTATAACGTGTGTCTAATTAATGTTCCGTGAAACTGTTGTGCGAATGTGAAAACGGTACATAATATACCCAATTTAACGTCCAGTGGATATTGTTTTTAAACAATATTTTAATTATTATAAATGATTAGCATAGTTTTATGAAAATCAATCTTTTAGTAATACAATAACTTATTATACTAAGTCCGTACCTTTCTAAAGATCCTGATAATTATTTTAATTTTAGATTCGCCAGTGAGCGATTTAATTTATGTTTGATATATTTAAAAATATATTTATCACTTTTTAGTTTCACTTTAAAAATTTTTTATAATTATTTAAAAAGAACAATTTTATAATACTAATTAAGACAGCTAATTTCAAATAACTATGGATAATAATATATTAGTTAAATGTGTAAATGTAATTTACTTTCAAACGCATATTATAATAAATAACATATTTGCAAGCATGCATTTTGTATTGTTTCTAATTATATGCCATAAACTATTTACAACTACTAGTTTACTATTTTTAAATGAGATATTTCTAACACACATAATTCATGCATGTATCTTGATTTACATTTATAAACTCGAAGTGCACTACGGTTAGTTATACAAAATAATAATGTTGTCTTGACAGCATGCACAATTGAATGTAAATCAACAACACACTCGTTCCAAAAACAGAACACTTTGAAATGATTGACTTAATTAAAGGAACATGTTGGTTTTGCGAGTTTAAAAATATAGATTATCAAAGTGATCGTTATTTCGTTATGCTCAGATAATTATATACTAAGTAACAAGGAAACTGCAAATGTTTCTAGGTAGTAATAAAGCTGGCCTTGTTATTACTTATATAATTACATGTACATGTGGCATTTTCAGAAGAAAAAAACTTGTATAACTAGATCTATACGTGACATGTTTTAAAAAGGTAATTAAAAATAGCATATTTGCATATGCATAAATATTTCTTAACTCGATCATATTGGCACAAAATTACAAATATTACTTTTTAAAAATGAAATTGAATTATAAATTTTAATAATCTATATATTAAGCTGCATTTATGTTGAGGAAAACAGAGGAGTGGGTTTTAATGGGGGTTTTCTTCTGCCGTTCAATCTTTGTTTTAAACATTAATCACGACTGCATGTGAAAGGTTTATTTCAGTTGTGAATTTACACACTGCATGGAAGAAAATTAATTCTTTATTTACCATGAACTTTGTGGTTCAACGGTATCCCAAGAGACACGATGATTTTATAAACTCTGCCTCTGAATTGTGTATAATAATTGTGTGTAATATATAATGTATCACTGTTTTCAAAACATTTATATATCTATTACACATACACATATTACTTATGAATGCCAACTCGTATTAAGAGAAAGTGTTTGTGTAATTTGAGTAGATACGGACAAACGTCCAAGTCATAACGTTTCACAAGAGTATTTGTGATCCGTTAATATTAGGTTGCAACATCATACACTGAAGCCAGTCGCTGAATATAACTGAAAACAAATTGTATTATTAGAGAGAAACCTATCGAGTACACGCGCTACATGAGTCTATTGTGATCGAAAGTCGTGGTGCGTCAAGTTACGATTAAAAGTCGTACAATGGTTATAAAGGACTACACACAAATACTTTAATAATGGCATACAGATTGTAGAATATTAATTAAAGGTAGATACTCGAAATGTCTGATATATCTTTAGAGATGTGAAATAAATAAATCTTAGCAGATCTTAGCAGGTTTAGCAGATCGTCTTACTGAGTTTACTATATCTTCACCGTCCTCCCACCTACCTCTGTTTCTATCTCATCTCGCTCTTTTTCTCACTCTTACAAATTCTTCTCCGTCTTTCTTTGTATTAAAAAATCTGTTTTGAAAACAGTTCCAGGAATACAAGTTAATACAAGCTTTTACCAGCTGACACGTCTCATTTGATAAACTGGCAGCAATAAAAGTTGTTGAACTAAATCCACGAAAGACTTCAATAGGCAATGCACATTTATTTCTCTATTAAAATAAACAGATTAATTAATAACTTCCAATTTACGGTGGCTTAGATTTGATCACCAATAGTAAAATAGTTATAAATAAATTTCAGGACTGGTTTAAAATTAAAATTAAATGGTTAAATAAGGACATGATCGTTAAGACGTATTGTTGAAGTATTTCGTCGTTAATTAAATATATGCGTTTAAACTTTAAACGCATTTAACTTTAATTAAGTTGTAATTAATATGATATATAAAATGTGTCTAATATTTAAATTTTAGTTTAAAACTGCATTTATATTTTATATAATATAATGAGCTAACAATTTAAAACTTAACATTTTTATATTTAACATTATTTGTTTAGATAGTAGTTTTATATATTTATATAATAACAGTTAACGCTGACATAATAAAAACAATACGACTTTAATGGTATTGGGTTTGTGTAACTTGTAAACATAAATATTTCTCTATACTCAAATACTTTGTATCTTTTACTAATTAGTTTAATTATTATTTTTTACATAAAACTGATCATTTGGAAGGAAAACTAACCAACAGATTTGATTTAAAATCACATCTCTGTACGAAAGTGATTATGAGATATTTCCAAAAAGCTTTTACATCATCCACTCATAAATAGTTGTCGAAAACTGATAAAATGTGACTGAAATGGGTTGAAACAAATTTGTCTTAAAACATAAAATTCAAATGATATGACCATGTAATGCAAATACAGACAGATAAATTACAGAAATGATGTTATCTATATATATATATATATATATATGTTGGGGGTTTTTTGGGGGTTTTTTATTTTAAATTTACATATTTATGAAAAACGTAAACAGAAGTTAATTTCGGAGTACGCTACAAACCTGTGATATCGTGTCTGCTAACGAACCTTTTGATACAGAAATCTAATTAAATTAACGTAGTAAAATGAATAAATAAATAAATAAATGATCGAATGAATAAATGAATAGAATGAATGAATGAATGAGTATATAAGTGAGTGAGTGAGTGAGTGAGTGAGTGAGTGAGTGAATGAATGAATGAATGAATGAATGAGTAAATGAATGAACAGCACCACATCATGAAAAAAATCATTTTAATGAAGGAAAAAACCCATGTAAATAATCAGAATAAATTGTTTTCTAAAACGTATAACATGATACTTTACACGTAGCGTCAAAGAACACTAGAGTTAGAGGAATCAGTTATTATATCACGTTCTGGCTCGTTTATCAGTTTACTACATCAATTAGTCGTAACTGACGGATAATACAATGTATCATAAGGATCGGCCCTGACAATCGAGGTTTTGTCTTGAAATATTGTCAATTCTCTACTCACAGGAGCGGTGTACTGTGGGTGCGTCGGTGGGGGTGGGGTAGGGGGCTACTACACCGACCTTCACTTATTCCATACACATATATGGATATCAACAATAATTTATACACTTTATCAACGTATTAAAGAATATAAGATTTCACTAAATTGTATGAAAGATAAACCGAAAATATTAAAGTTTTAGAAAAACGACTGAAGATATTATTGTAATGTGTGCAAAGTCTATGACTTACTGACAAACAGTGAAAAATACTTTTATAAATTCCTTCTAGTTATAAATATTACTCAAACACGGATTATGGAAAATAATAATTCTTTAATGTTTAAATATGTTTCCTAACATAAAATAATTTATTGGATGATTTTCATGAAAAATATCTACTGATTTAAGCATTAATGTTTGTTTTATTATTGTAATTTATTGTCATCAAAATTAGCTACCTAAATGCTATCTTTCTTCCATTACCATGTCTTGATACATAAGCAGACATTACTGTACATGTTATTATTAGATATCATTATTCTAATTTCAGTTCAACTATTCTTCAGGATTATTTCGGCTACAACCTTTTACGAAGACAGTATTGATTTTTATGTACTTTAGTTATACAATGCAAAATTGTTCAATTCTTTTTTTTCTTGGAAAATAATTATCAATTAAAGAAGAAAACGAAAAAGAAAGAAAAAAATATATAATGTAACCTATCGTATTTTAATTGCAGTCATAGTCATAAACTAGTACGTAGCTGATCCTAGTAAACAGAAGCTGTGATTCATTCTAAACAAACACTTGAAAGACTGTTTGTAATATTTTACTTTCCGAAATAAAAGATATAGGGCAGAATTTACAATACTTAAACACGTGCGTCTACGAACTAAAAGATATAGGGCAGAATTTACAATACTTAAACACCTGCGTCTAAGAAAAAAAAAAGACTTCGTAAATTCGGCCCATAATATTTTACACAGGTAAAATAAAGAAAGTGATTTTGAACACAGTCGGTGAAATAAATGAATAAAATATAATGACAGTAATACATGAAGACGAGAGAGGAAGGCGGATGAATCGAGAGAGAGAGAGAGAGAGAGAGAGAGAGAGAGAGAGAGAGAGAGAGAGAGAGAGAGAGAGAGAGAGAGAGAGAGAGAGAGAGAAGGAATGAAGAACAGAAGCAGTAATTACGACAATGGCGATCAGAGATCTTTCACACGATTCAAAGTCTAGGTTGGAATGGGGAATTTAAATATTATGCATCAAGGTCTTTTTTTATATCTTGGCATTAATAACGGATAGCTGCATACTATATTGATACTGAGGTACCCTGCTGAACTGCATTGTCTTACACGGGTTTGTTAACCCCTGTATTTCACATACTCGTAGCTACACAAACGCAGGTTTCACAGAGAAGACATCTTTTAAATAACCAACTTTGAAGGAAGGAAGGAAATGTTTTATTTAACGAAGCTTTTTTTCTACACATTTTATTTACGGTTATATGGCGTCAGACATATGGTTAAGGACCACACATATATTGAAAGAGGAAACCCGCTGTCGCCACTTCATGGGCTACTCTTTTCGAGTAGCAGCAAGGAATCTTTTATATGCACCATCAACCAAATTTGATTACAAACTATATCGAGATGTCACTGTTTTACTGCATTATAACATGAGGCTTAAACACATACTGGACTCTGTAGTATAGTCTCATTTTTTTTTATTTACCTTAGTTTAACACCCAATAGCCGATGTATTTTTAGTGCTGGGGTGTCGTTAAACATTCATTCATTCATCCATTCATCCATTCATCCATCCATCCATTCATTCATTCATTCATTCATCCATTCATTCACGCATCCATCCATCAGTAGTATAGTAATTATGGTTTGAAGGAGTGAAAACATGATTCGTCATAATCCAGGCTATTGAACGACAATGTTTTCACTAGTCCCCGAGTACTGTAGTTATAATAACAACAACAACAATACCAAGGTCCTGGAACTCTGTACAGTCGATCAGTGTCTATTTCCAGTGTAGACTGCAGATCACTGGCAAGTCGAGAAAATAACTAGACCAGAGGGAAAATAACAGTCAAAAATCTGTTGACCTCATTTTACCTTTGGCTGATGCATGTACCGCATGCAGGCACACATGCATTTACATATATGGATGAACATTTACACACACATACGCACGCACGCACGCACGCACGCACACACAAACATAAACACACACATTTACATACATACATACATACATACATACATACATAAGGATGACTCGATAGCTCAGAACGTATCGTGGCAAGTCTGCAAGTCGTGGGTGATTTGGTTTCACAGGTTCGAGTTCCAGCAACGGCATGAGACAATTTGTGAGGCCAGGAAGGATTCAGTTATCTCCTGCGCCAACAATCTAATTAAAATTAGCTCCACTATTACATGTGGATGCCGAGGGTATACGAAATGATTCGGGTATATTACGAAGTATGTCGGAAACTAATTGAAATATAAAATTTTATATAAAATTCGTTTCAAGACGAAAAAAAAAAAACGTGATGGTATAGCCATAAAATCTGTTTATACTAGTATACAATCCAGAGTTTATTACTGCACTTTTCCCCCTGGTTTTTTTTTTCAATTTTGATATATACCAACAAGTTCGCCTATTGCATAAATAGTCTCGCCGGATATTTTTAGAATTCGTATGCCCCCGAATAACGTTATAAAAGACGAAGTGTAATTAGTCGATATTAAAATTATTATTTACAGATGAAATGTCACCTAGACATGGGAGTCCACGCAATGCTGTTAGATCTACTGGTAGACCCAGTAGAGCTAATTTTAATCAGATTGCTGCGCCAGTACGTTAATATCTATTCTCCTCGACATACATACAATATAATATTACATAAATATTCATGCATCAATACATACATATAGAGTAGGATAATTTTTCTAAAATGTCACTATAGAAACTTCGCTTTTCTCTAAATATACGAGTAACTAATTTACATTAATTGCTTTTTAAAGTGGCTACTATTAATTTTGAATAACATTTTACACCAAAGAGAAATGTTGAAAGCTGAAATAGTTATTACGTGAGGTGAGATTTTTAGTTTCTCTATATCACAGATGATATTTCTACTTGAAGAAAAAAATATAGGACATGACAGGACTAGGTTTTAACGTGTACATTCAGAGCAAGCTGTTGTAGCCCAAAAACATATGTGTTCAACACCACTAAAATACACGATCGATCCGTTTATCAGCAACTTCATAGACATTGTATCAGATCATTAGTACAGTAATACTGGTATCGCAAGATTTGCTGAATTACTATACATTTAGCAATCTGCTACTGACATAAAATTATCAAATTAGCACCTGAACGGCACCAACAGTAGGCGATTACCTGTAACCGTTTTAACCTGTTACCGAAGTGAACACCAACAGATCGGGACTGACAGCTTCGTATATTTTATGCAACAAATCGGTTTACAACCCATTCATTATTAAGTAGGATAAATTCTGAAAGGCATTCATGCCGATAAGGCCCGTCATACAAAATCAACATTTGTTTGATTAAAGCCGGTAAAAGACACACTGCCGGATTATTTACAACCGGCGACAACGCACGTACCATAAAACGGCGCGCTATTGTCGTTTTTGCCTCGCATTATCTCTTATTCAATCATCGCTTGTTATACAAGAGTTTTTGAGAATTAATATTATTAATACACGAGTAAATCGGAGGTATTCTCGCCCAACACATGCCGGAAATCGGATCGGGCTTGATAATCTTTGGAAAAGAGAAACTGAATGGTTTTGATTGATAATCGCATATTGCTTGACTGGTTTTAGGTTTAAAAGGCAACGAGTAGACTGATTTTTAAAATTAATACGCTTAATCCGCGAGCGAAACATCGAGTTGGTGGTTTGGATAATTAATTAATTAATTAATTAATTTAATTTATTCATTCATTCATTCATTCATTCATTCATTCATTCATTCATTCATTCATTCATTTATTCATTCATTCATCTGTCCACCAGTCGATACATCCATCCATTCATTGATGCATCCGTAATTTCATTTCATTTTATTTTATTTTATTTTATTTTATTTTATTTTTTATTCTGCTCTGCTCTGCTCTGCTCTGCTCTGCTCTATTTTATTCTATTCTATTCTATTCTATTCTATTCTATTCTATTTAAACTACTAAGTATATCCCTGAGATATATATGAGTCAACTGTAGAGTTGTTTTAGTTACTGAGAACCTGTTGGGGGGGGGGGGTTATTGGTTTTTTATTGTTTTTGTTTTCTTGCCAATAGATAAAACAATGTCGCTGGTTCGGTTTTTGTAGAGCTGGTTTGCACAATTGATATTTATTGTGGCTCAGGTTTTAGCACAGCACGAGGGGTAGGATACAAGATCACATCAATGGTTTTCTAATTATGCGCGGGGGGAGGGGGTCGAGATCGAAACCCTCTGCCAAAAACATATAATCATTTTCTTTTTTTAAATATATTTTCCGAACCCGCCTAGAAACTAAGCTCGCTAAGGCCTAGACACCCCCCCCCCCTCAATCACACACACACACACACACACACACACACGCACTGCATATTTTGCTGCACACGTGCCTATTAATTTAAAGAACGTCAATGTAAACTTCCATCCCTCATTTATTTGAAATGTCTGCCTTCGTGAAAAGTCGTTTGTTTAAATTCTACTTTAGCACTAGCTGGAATGGGCAACAAGTTATCGAAGTAATCGAGACTACGACAAAACGCAGATTATTTCGGCGCTCTGACCACTGAACTACATTCCGTTTCTGTTGAAAAATGTTAGTTTTGTATTATTCCGCCCTACCAGACAGCGCACCGAAGTGTCAACTCGGAATCGTTGTTCTTAGTTTATTAAAGGAAATCGTGTTATTTCAGAAACGTTTTCGTTTATAAATTCCCTGTGTAAATATTATGATGAGTTTCGAATTAAATGGTGTTCGGAATGCCCGACAGTCGTCTTTGAAAAGGTTAGGGAAGTACCCTGTTTGTTTATCCCGGACTAATCTGAATGTCCGCCGCTGACATTTATTTAAAACATAGTTTCCCTGTTTAAACCGAGGGTAGACGCTTTTTTGTCACATAACTCCTACAATATTAACAAGTTAAAGTGTTTTTATAACACCTCCAATTATGGGTCGTGCTATACAAATGGTTCGGTGTACCGGGTGCTATAGACGACGGACACACTATTAATATCCAATACTTTTGTTATTTGTTCCATGTGGTTTTCAGTGGTATTCACAAAGCGGGTACAAGGTAAACACGTGGAAAATGGGTTAGAAACAACCGCAGATGGATAAAGCCACTGGATGGATATAGATATGGATTCTAGGAAGTAGATGGAAGAAGTAACCTGGAAATGAAGACTTATAGATTGCAAAGAGCTGTGTTAAATATTTACATAGCTTTCACTAGAAATAAGTTTCTTCCAGCTAATTTCGCAAATTGTTAGTATTGTGTTAAAAGTATTTTACTAATTCATTAATATGTGCAATCAGCTAATTAGCTGAATGACCATATGAACAATGCATTTGCATAATGTGTCTAAATTGTACATGTACATGCGTTATGTATATGTATGAGAGAGAGATATACAGTCACAGAGAAAGACTGGCAGAAATACAGACATATAATTAAACAGAGACACAAACTGTACATGTACGTGCGTTATGTCTATGTATGAGAGAGAGATATATACAGTCACAGAGAAAGACTGGCAGAAATACAGACATATAGTTAAACAGAGACACAAACTGTACATGTACGTGCGTTATGTCTATGTATGAGAGAGAGATATACAGTCACAGAGAAAGACTGGCAGAAATACAGACATATAGTTAAACAGAGACACAAACTGTACATGTACGTGCGTTATGTCTATGTATGAGAGAGAGATATACAGTCACAGAGAAAGACTGGCAGAAATACAGACATATAGTTAAATAGAGACACAAATTGTACATGTACGTGCGTTATGTCTATGTATGAGAGAGATATACAGTCACAGAGAAAGACTGGCAGAAATACAGACAGATAGTTAAACAGAGACACAAACTGTACATGTACGTGCGTTATGTCTATGTATGAGAGAGAGATATATACAGTCACAGAGAAAGACTGGCAGAAATACAGACATATAGTTAAACAGAGACACAAACTGTACATGTACGTGTGTTATGTCTATGTATGAAAGAGAGATATACAGTCACAGAGAAAGACTGGCAGAAATACAGACATATAGTTAAACAGAGACACAAAATGATGGAGAGAGACAGACACACTCAGTGAGAGCGTGGGGGGGAGCGACATAGAAAGAGACAAATGAAGGGGAGAGAGAGAGAGAGAGAGAGAGAGAGAGAGAGAGAGAGAGAGAGAGAGAGAGAGAGAGAGAGAGAGAGAGAGAGAGAACGAGAGAGAGAGAGAGAGAGAGAGAGCAAGTTCATTCATAATTAGGAGATATTAACGCACTAGGATGCCTATCTTTAAGAATAATTTTTAGTCAAGCTACAAAACAATTGTTTCATTGCTAAGAAGAAGAAAAAGGATATTGCAACAAGGTCTGCTACACCTTCGAGTATAATCTAAACCTGAGTTGTCTCTTAAACCAGTATATATGTTCAGTTAGCAAGCAGCACCGAAACCTAAACTTATATGTCTTTTTGTAGGTTCTGAACATCAGTCGGTTTTTTAGGTTCCGAATATGTTTATACGTTCTGAAAATCAGTCTGTAGATTCTGAACATTAGTATGTTTGTAGGTTCTGAGCATCAATATGTTTGTTGATTCTGAACATCAATCTGTAGGTTTTGAACCTAAGTCTGTCTGTAGGTTCTGAAGATCAGTCTGTCTGTAGGTTCGGAACCCAAGTCTGTCTGTAGGTTCTGAACACCAGTCTGTCTGTAGGTTCTGAACCTAAGTCTGTCTGTAGGTTCTGAAGATCAGTCTGTCTGTAGGTTCTGAACATCAGTCTGTAGGTTCTGAACCTAAGTCTGTCTGTAGGTTCTGAACATCAGTCTATCTGTAGGTTCTGAACATCAGTCTGTCTGTAGGTTCTGAACATCAGTCTGTCTCTAGGTTCTGAACATCAGTCTGTCTGTAGGTTGTGAGCATCAGTCTGTAGGTTCTGAAGATCAGTCTGTTTGTAGGTTCTGAAGATCAGTCTGTATGTAGGTTCTGAAGATCAGTCTGTAGGTTCTGAACCTAAGTCTGTCTGTAGGTTCTGAACATCAGTCTGTATGTAGGTTCTGAACACCAGTCTGTCTGTAGGTTCTGAACCTAAGTCTGTCTGTAGGTTCTGAACATCAGTCTGTCTGTAGGTTCTAAACATAAGTCTGTTTGTAGGTTCTGAACACCAGTCTGTCTGTAGGTTCTGAATCTAAGTCTGTCTGTAGGTTCTGAACATCAGTCTGTCTGTAGGTTCTAAACATAAGTCTGTCTGTAGGTTCTGAACACCAGTCTGTAGGTTCTGAACATCAGTCTGTAGGTTCTGGACATCAGTCTGTGGGTTCTGAACATCAGTCTGTGGGTTCTGAACATCAGTCTGTAGGTTCTGAACCTAAGTCTGTCTGTAGGTTCTGAACATCATTCTGTAGGTTCTGAACATCTGTCTGTAGGTTCTGAACATCAGTCTGTGGGTTCTGAACATCAGTCTGTAGGTTCTGAACATCAGTATGTCTGTAGGTTCTGAACATCAGTCTGTCTATAGGTTCTGAACATCAGTGTGTAGGTTCTGAACATCGGTCTGTCTGTAGGTTCTGAACATCAGTCTGTCTGTAGGTTCTGAACATTAGTCTGTAGGATCTGAACATCAGTTTGTAGGTTCGGATCATCAGTCTGTAGGATAGGAACATCAGTCTGTAGAATAGGAACATCAGTCTGTGGGTTCGGAACATCAGTCTGTAGGATAGGAACATCAGTCTGTTGGATAGGAACATCAGTCTGTAGGATAGGAACATCAGTCTGTCTGTAGGTTCGGAACATCAGTCTGTAGGATAGGAACATCAGTCTGTAGGATAGGAACATCAGTCTGTCTGTAGGTTCGGAACATCAGTCTGTAGGATAGGAACATCAGTCTGTAGGATAGGAACATCAGTCTGTGGGTTCTGAACATCAGTCTGTAGGTTCTGAACATCAGTATGTCTGTAGGTTCTGAACATCAGTCTGTCTATAGGTTCTGAACATCAGTCTGTAGGTTCTGAACATCGGTCTGTCTGTAGGTTCTGAACATCAGTCTGTAGGTTCGGATCATCAGTCTGTAGGATAGGAACATCAGTCTGTAGAATAGGAACATCAGTCTGTGGGTTCGGAACATCAGTCTGTAGGATAGGAACATCAGTCTGTTGGATAGGAACATCAGTCTGTAGGTTCGGAACATCAGTCTGTAGGATAGGAACATCAGTCTGTAGGATAGGAACATCAGTCTGTCTGTAGGTTCGGAACATCAGTCTGTAGGATAGGAACATCAATCTGTAGGATAGGAACATCAGTCTGTGGGTTCGGAACATCAGTCTGTAGAATAGGAGCATCAGTCTGTACGATAGGAACATCAGTCTGTAGGTTCGGAACATCAGTCTGTAGGATAGGAACATCAGTCTGTAGGATCTGAAAATCAGTCTGTAGGATAGGAACATCAGTCAGTCTGTAGGTTCGGAACATCAGTATGTAGGATAGGAACATCAGTCTGTCTGTGGGTTCGGAACATCAGTCTGGTTTTAAGTTCTGAACGTCTATTCATAGGTTCGGAACATCGGGCATGTAAACATAAAATTGTCTTTCATAGACTGGGCCAGCTAACATAACGTACTCATACGCCAAGGCTAATAAATTTACACCAAATGTTAAGCAGTTTTATTTTAAACTTAAATTTTAGACTAGCAGTCTTGATTCTTTATTTAATTTTCAGAAGCAAAATTAATGAATCACAGGAAATATTAATGTACCGAACAATACCCACATTCTAGATTATCTCTCTGTCTCGTTCTGTCTCTCGTGTCTCTCTGTCTTTGTCTCTCTGTGTGTGTCTCTTTCTGTCTCTCGTGTCTCTCTGTCTTTGTCTCTGTCTTTGTCTCTGTGTGTGTCTCTCTCTCTCTGTCTCCCCCCCCCCTCCCTCTCTCTCTCTCTCTCTCTCTCTCTCTCTCTCTCTCTCTCTCTCTCTCTCTCTCGTTGGAAGATGTACATATAAGGTGTTAAAATGCAGGAAAAATATCCGCCCGGTCCCCCCTTCCCCTAACCCTAACCCTAACCTTAACACCAACCCTAACCCCAACCCTAGCCCTAACCCCAGCCATAATCCCAACCCTAACCCTAACCCTAACCCTAACCCTAACCCTAACCCTAAACCTCAACCCTAACTAAAAATAATAATGGAGGGGACCGGGCGGATATTATACCAAAATGCATGCCCGACCTAAAACTGTAAACTGTGATATACTGAAGTATGTTTTTTTCTTATTTAAAACTTGTCACGATTTCTGGCATCTGTTTGTCCATACAAAACTAGTTTGAGAAATATGCATTAAAAACAACTCATGCTTGTGACATATTCATGTGCGTGAGATATCCCTGCCTGTGTGAAATCGATGTTATCACAAACCGCGAGCAATTTATAGTCACTTCATCGGCAACTGTCTTTGTTCCATATAATAATAAAGATTAGCAAGAACAAAGAAACCATTTCCCGCTCGAACATGAATTTCGTTTTCTACTGCAATAAACAGTTATATCGGTTTAAGTGACTGTAATTCGGGCCGATATTAAACATAGAAATTATTATAAAACACTCGAACTGTTGACAACTCTATCGCCATGTTTATAGTCGCTCCGATAACAACGGGCTACTTTTAAAGGTCATGTTTGAATTGCGGAAACTCTCCAACGCTCTCTAAATCTCTTCAGGTAACAACGACAGGTATATAAGCAGCGTTCTGCTGCAAACACGGCAGTAAAAGTTGGTCTTATCAGCAAATCCGATCGGCTACAAATGACAACTATACCGGGATGTTAGACAAATATTTTTCGAGGGAAGTTATATAGTTATTTATGGCAGACATTTATGTTAGCCTACAATAATAAATCTCGAGGGTCTCCGGCGCGCGTTTTAGACCTACCCACTGCTGAACTTATTTGCTGAACGATCACAAACAAGTGTAAAGTTGCTAAAGTATTAGATGTAAAGTGTTTTAACACAGATAAACTTTTGACAGGATGTTTTACAATATGTCACTATATTAAAACTTAACAGGAGCGGCGCTGTTTATGACGGGTGGTTAACCTTTGCTGAAATAACTCTGGAGATGGAATAAACTTTTGAAGACAGGACAAATATTATATATTGGATCGTAAAGCTGACGTGGATGGTCTTGTATCCGGTCGTGATATTGCCAGTCAAGTGCTCGTTGTAGCGAAAACAAAATGTGTCCAAACGACTGACAGACGAGGAGAAAATATTGTTTTACTGACTAATTGACCTATATTAAATTAGTAATTGTTCTGAGAAACAAACTCGGCCACAGTCGTTTTACGAGGACCATGATAATATATCTCGTGTACTACATGAAAGGTGAAAGGACTGTGTAAACTGTCCGCAATAGTCCAGTAAATGTAGTGAATTAGGGCAATAAAACGAATAGAAATCAGTAGTTACTAAGGAAGTGTTGGAGTCATCTGAAAGAAATGACCGTCCATAATATACATAAGAGAGGTGGACGGAGTAGCCAGGTCTATATGAAATAACTTAAACAACAATGTTCGTACATAAAACAATAGAGAACATACCATGTAAAGTAATACACAAACACTTTTTTAAAACGTTTTGATCTAGGCGATAATGGTTTTTTACTATCTTATTAACGCACACAACTGGTCGTGCTAACTCTAGTGTCACCTAGTAATGTACCTATTTCAAGCAAATACATGTATATGGTATACTGATGCGAGTTGTAGTCAAATTACATGAATTTACCAGTCAAGTAAAATAATACTTTATGACAACAAATTATGTCGCATGGCAGTATGCTATTTTCCATAGTGCTACCAACATGTAACATAATTAATAATAGAATCTATATAAAACGCCAGGTTATTACTGCATAACCATCACAATCACCATCATCACATTCACCACCATCGCCATTACCATCATCGCCATCACCACCATCGCCATCACCACCACTACTACTACTACACCTACCATCACCACAATAACCACCACATGAACATTATCACCATCAACTGCCACCATCACAACCTCTACTACAGATACCATTACCACCACCATCACGACCATCATCACGATGACCATCACAATAACATCACCATCACTACGAGCATCATCAGCATTGTCATCAGCTGCAATCGCTTCATCATCACAATCCTCATCATTATCGTCATCAGAAGCAGCTTCGGCAGCATCATTATTGTTGTTTCTCCTGGTCATATTTGAGATTCGACTGTGTAGTGTTTATTAGTGTAGATAACAAAAATAATATTTTGAAGTACGAGACTTAATGTGATGACCGTCTGACTCTTGTACAAGTAGTAGGTTGATTGTCAGACATGAAGAAGACTCAAAGAAATCTGTCTCATCAGAAAACGAGACCAAAAGAACAAATTGCTTGTTAGACAGCCATGCTAATAACATGACACCACTTGACTGTCTTTCTTCAGTTTGGATTCAAACATTTCTTGTCCTGTTAAGTCGTCAAGTGTTCCAGGCTGCTGCCTTTTGGCTGCGAACACCTCCCGAGTCCTGTCCAGTGTTCTTCAGCCAGCAACAGTGCTGACTAATGACTCCGATCTAAATAAATATTGGTGGCTTCTAAAGAATATTGTACTAATAGCATTGCCATAAACGTGTACTTATAGCAGTCAAAATAGAAATTGACTTTACTGTATCACTCAATCGTATAATTCAGTATTTTCATATTCTTATCAGTTTAAAAACAAAGCTGATTTTATTTATTAGTAACATGTTATTTTATTTCAAATATCTCTATAGAGATTAGGAATTCCATTTTTGATATTTAGGTTTTTCTGTAATATTTTATTGTTATAATTTGCTGTTGCATAGTCTAGTATGGTGTTGTCTTAATTAATAACTATTTACTCATGATCTGCAAAAAAGAAGTGTATTAATTCCAAAGCCAAAAGATTGCTTTTGTACTAATTAATTGAATTTGCGTACCCTAGTACAAAATTTAGTATTCTAAGTGACTTGTTTTCTAAATTGTGTTGTTTTTCAAAGGGAAATTAACATTTCAGACAGTAGTCATGCTGACATATAAAATAATCTGTTTTAAGATTCCAGTCTATGTCACAACATGATTTGATTTCATTCGTAGATAACTAACATTATCACTGTTATTGGCACACAGTTTCAAAACTGTGTTAAAAACATTTATTTAAACGTAACTGTAATATCTTTTTAAATCATTATAAAAAATATTATATGGGTGTTTCGTGTTTTATTGCCAACATCTCGCAAGGCTGCTCTCATGAGAAATTAGCCGTTTTACAGAGACAGACAAAATTTTAGTTAACCATCTGACAAGAGTCGTGAATGTTTGCCTTAGGATGGAAGCGAGTTATTCTACGAAACCTTCGTGGCGTGCCGACTTGTGTACATTTCTTTAGGGTAATTCCTCCTTATTAGACTCTTCTGCAACTTCAAACAGCGCCGTTTCAACCCAACTTGTGCACAGGTCATCAACGTAGTTGTATTAAAAAGGAAACCTAGAAATGCAATTCTACATGCCACGATCCCCAATTAGAGTCCCAGCTTGTTAGTTTTTGACAGCAAGATGTCGGCTTCGATTTCTGTGTTTTGTGATGGAGGAATTTCCTTGGGGAAAGATACCTTTCAACGACATTAATGGCTTGCTTTTTCATGGCATGATTGCTCAGAGAGAAAATGTAACGTTATTCTAATGAAGCGGTACAAGTGAACGATGCCGGTCTAAGTTTCTTGGTTCGTACAGGAACCCATATGTGGAGAAAAACGAAACGAATTATTAAAGCCTGGACAAATGTCATGATAATGGACATGATCCGACTGTGGCTTCGTTCTGTTTGTAAAAAAACACACGTGTCCTTTTGTAATATGACAGCTTGTAATGTAGTGTATTTAGTCGCCGAAAAAACAAATCACGTTTTAAATCACATAATTTTATAACAATAAAGAGATTTTTTTCTTAAAATGCACACCATGGGCTTCTTTCCATTACAGTTTCTCTTTCCTGTTTGTTTTTTTTACTTCAAATCTTTGTATCATGTACAATATTCTAAACGTAGGTCCAGAAAGAAAGGTTTTTCACGTTTACACTGTCTTTACACGATTTCTTCCTGAATAATGCTAAAAGCCTAAAAAACCCACGTTAGAGCTAGTTTTTAATTTGGCAGTAACAGGAATATAAACCTTGTAATGTGACACTGATGTATTGGAATATGTTACTACAAACAATAAAATTGCTCCTTACAAACGAACAACTCGACACATGATGCATCGACTGACAGGAAGCCCATTACTGGCTGTTGCGTATCGACCATTCCCTCTTTAGGTTTTAGTTACACCCAACTCCAACCATCTAATCAGGTTCAAAACAACCTGAAGAATAATAACCTTTCCATCCTCTTCCTCGTCTTGGTTAGTAAATTTGGAACAAGTTATAAATATTGTAAAATGTTGGGAGAGATTTAATATAGGCTAATGCCTGTTAGCAAATCCCCATATGACAAATGTTTGAACGGCAATAAATATTGTTTAAACCAACGTAAGTTATGAAAACATAATTATGTACCAGGTGAAAATAAGACATGGCAATGAATATCAGTCATTCTTTATGAGGTACGCAACCGATTTCGTATTTCCGGTTTCTTTTTCTAATGTGACAATTATATTGTTTTTACTTCAAATGTTATGAAATCATTCCATGACGTTTGAAAGCATTTATATTTATATTTACACCTATATTTATCTTTATATTTGCATTTATTTTTATATTCTATGTCGTTTCAAAACAGTGACTCAAACAGATGTATGGTGTGTTGCTTCAGACTTATTATTTTGTTCATGATCTAATTTTCAGTTAATTTTGCTGTCATCATTTTGAAGATGAGTCAACAATAATTCAAATATAATCCGAGGAAAGATGACCACGTGACACCTTTCACTGTCAATAACTATATCATACTGTGTGCATATCCATTCCTCCCCGGTTCAAGGGGCGAGGCGTAGCCCAGTGGTAAAGCGCTCGCTTGGTGCGCGGTCGGTTTGGGATCGATCCCCGTCAGTGGGCCCATTGCGCTATTTCTCGCTGCAGTCATCAAAGGCCGTGGTATGTGGTATTCTGTCTGTGGGAAGGTGCATATAAAAGATCCCCTGCTGCTAATCGAAAAGAGTAGCCCATGGAGTGGCGACAGCGGGTTTCCTCTCTCAATATCTGTGTGGTCCTTGACCATATGTCCGACGCCATATAACAGTAAACAAAATGTATTGAGTGCGTCGTTAAATAAAACATTTCCTTCCTTCCCCGGTTCCAAATGTCCTCTGATGAACTTGAGTATGAGGAATTTAGGAGGCCCTATAATGTACGACATTTTAAGCAGAAAAACTGCATTGTTTTTCAGAAAGGCCGTATGTTTTAAAAACGTAAACGTGTTTCGACAGTTGCATTAATGGTGTTATTAATGGGTTTCTAAACGACGAGAAGATGGTGAAGGGCTTCTGGTGCATCTGATCAACATGTGATGACAATTTCTCTCACTCACGACTGTGTTGCTTTTTATCTTTACCTCACAGAGCTTCGTGCGAGTGAATGAAATATCGTTCACGGGTTTTTTTACAAAGCAGGTGCATGTGTATTATAACTCAAAACAATAAAGAGTTTAAAGAGACATTCCTGAGTTTGCTGCGTTTGTTTTCGACTAATAAAATATTTCTACGATTAAACTTACATATTAAATATATTTTCTTGTTTAGAATTTCAGTGTCTGTATATTCAATGTGTTTCTGGTCGTCGTAATATTTGGCCCAAATTGGATTTTGTCTTCAAATAATTTCGTACGTATGAAAAAAACTTTTTTTGGGAAATAAAATGAAATTTAACCAAGTACAAATATTAGAACGATCAAAACACGTTTAATATATAGCCACTAATAGTTTGTGCAGAAACATATATTTGATATGTAATTACAATCGTTAAAAGGTCTCTGTTAGTCGATAACATCTTTAAAATTGCAGCAAACTCAGGATGTCTCTTAAACATACATACGAAGTCATAAGTTATGACAATTTTAATTAATTATTAAGTAATCGTGTATTGTCAATAGTGTAGTGAATGAACCATAAGCCTTAGGGCTCATATAGATGCTGGGTTCAAATCCCAATACCGACCCTAACCCAACGCTTACACTAAAAAGAAGTTTAGTTTAGCCCGTTTCCAAATACGTTAAGTATTAATTTTTCTAATGGCTACTTTACACGAATTATATTAAAATGCAAAAGACAAAAGAAAATGTAAAATCTTGGTCGTGGATAAGTTTTGTTGTTCAGATTACAAGAATTTTTATTAGTCAAATCCTAAATGTTGTAGTCATTTAAATATATATATATATATATATATATGTATATATATATATATATTATTCAATGATGTATTTTCTCAAACAATATAGATTTGAACGTATACATATATATGATTTTCTAAAAACTGTGGAACTTCAAAGTAAAATGAGGTTTCAGAAATGCGCTCACATATTCTCATGAGAGAAATACAAAATATATTTCGTTTACTTTGAAAAACAGATGCACGTTTATTGAAACCCAAAACAACATAGGTTTGAACATATGCGAAGTTCTAAGCTATACAGCAATGCGGAATTGGGTCTTAATATCAAAGAACTAGACACACGTGTTTTAAAGTGAAAAACAAGCAAACGCGTTTCACTCTTTCTTGTCTACCTTTGAAACAAACTAAATATTATCGTTTGGGAAGTAAAGCAGAGGGACTGGAAAATCCACCAACAAACAGTCTAACCAACAACACCGGTCCTGCGTTGATCTTTGGTTGTTTTAACACGAAGATTATCCTTATTTGACGCCTAATTCGTTTATTTTCACACATTTTGCCACAAACATACTTCATTAAGCATCCTGGAAACACACGAGCATTGTTTGTTTTTCTTGCAGTAAGTAATAATTGCTGATCTTCTACTTCAAAGCCGCCGCTACCTTTATCAACGGCCTTATCACACGCTGGGAAGAGATATACCCAAGGCAGAATTCATTCTTCGCGATACAGATGCTGAAATAATTAATCTATTTTTTTGTCAAGTTCCGACAAATTCATGGCCAGTCTTTGAAGTTGTTACAAGAGTTTATCTCTTCTTGACTAAAGGATTTTCGTATTGTCTGCCGAATAAAACCGGAATTTATCTTGCTCGCCCGGGTGCTAAGTAGACAAGGGACGATTAAATAAATCTTATGGGGGGCCGTTAACAAATGACAATTAGTGACGGATCATAAGCGATCGTGTTTGATATGTGATAAGTTGTGTCATACGTTCCCCCGAGACATGTCGAAGAATTGAGGCGTGACGGGGAGGTCACGGGGTCGCTCCTAGCGTGTAGCCGAGGAATGTACATGAGCTATTTTGTCACTCAACCATTCACAGTAGCAAGGAATAGATTGTTCAATTTGTGTAACGACTCACGATGTACACATATACACAGAAACTGTTTTCTCTTAGTATTCTCGAGGCACCGGGGAGGGGTTATTGGTTAAGCCATTCGATTTAAGGCCGGTGGGTACTGGGTTCGCTCCCCGATATCGGCTGCTACTAATCAGAGTGAGGTACAAGGCTTCTCTCTCACTAACCACTAACAACAGGCGCGTGTTGGAAATTAAACAGGGGAGGGGTCTGAATGTGGTAAGCGATTGTTTTAAAGATCATACTCCCCGGAAAATATATTTTGAAAACGACAATTTGCTTTAAGAAGCAGGGTTTTCTCACTACAATCACCCCTACGGGTCTACATAAAATGTACCCTTTTCACCAACATGGGGGGGGGGGGGGGGGGGGGGGAGCGGATACATGTTTAGGCCTTAGATAATGATAATATCATTTTGTTTACATTTGTAATTTATAAAAATACAATAAGCTTAAAATGTTCGAGCCTTTTACAAGTTCTAAAAAACCCTGCTGGTGTGCATTCATTGAATAAACTATCATATTCGGCGTTATTACTAATACCGAAACACATAATGTTTTATCAACAGTATATAACAGTTTTATAAATAATACAACAACATTAAAAGCACTTGTATCGAAAATATATAAATAATGTAAAAAATATATTTAATATTGCGATGTTCAGTTCTGTTACGTAATGTTTTGAGGTGAAATAATATGATTCAGAATATGGATGTAGGAATTATTTTTTTTTTGGGGGGGGGGGGGGTTCCCAAGTAAAATGATGTACAGGTCAATAATAGCTATGTAGAAACACCACGCTTTTATAATATAAACAGAGATGCGACTGGATATATTAGCACTTATATTCTCTTATGTAAATTTAGTTTTAGAATGTATGCCCAAACAAAACTTATTAATGTCGAAAATATATAGAGAATAACTGGTTACTTTCTTTAGATATCAGCTTTATCCTGCGAAGGTTAGAATTAGGAATGCCGCGGAACTTTGACGAGCGGTATTCGACCTGAATATGATAAAGCCGATATCTTAAGACAGTAACCAGTTATTTTTATTATTCTTAAATCCACATAAAACGAAAAATCTATGAAATGAACCGTTTAATTTTACAACTTTACTATTTTCTAGAGTAGAATCTCCACACGTGTTAAATGTCTTATCGCCTACAGTATCGATACACCCAAAACAAGATAGTTCCTAAATGAAAAAAAAATCTTTCTTTCTTATTTTTAAATAAAAAAAATTCTTGATTTAAAAAAAAATCAAAACACTCAACTGAAAATAAAATAACAAGTAATTTTGAACTAGTGTAAAAGTAGTTTCGTCCCAAAAAGCTTTCTTTTTGGTCAGTGACCGAAATATTAAAAAATATCTAGTCATCATATCTTGACACTACATATATAGTAATTTTTAATAATGCAGAATACCTAGCTAAATTATATAATAAATATAAAGTTGTCATTTTATGTGCAAAATATTCGTATTATTATTATTTTAATAATCAATGTTATAAATACAAGTGACATCATGTCCAGTTTTTAACAATACTCACTATAAAACTAATTCTCATCAAGAATGTATAACTATACATTTCACACTTGTCAGTAATAAATTCAATCCTGTTTACATTATACAATTGTGACGTTCTCTATGTCAGAATATAATTAGTTGTTTCATTATGATTGATATAATATTAATTACAAATCTAAGAGGTAAACGCAAATATACAGTATAATAATAATAATAATAATAATAATAATAATAAATAAATAAATAAATAAATAATATTAAATTAAAATCTTCGATATATTAGATTTACCAGATGTTTACTCTTCGAATTTTAAATTTATTAGTTAATATTTTGTTAATTATTTTGTTAACGTTTCTTTCTCCTACGACTCCTATTATAAATATTAGCAGTGTGGTGTTTTTAAATATTGTCAGACAAGATATGTAATTATACATAACTTACATTAAAGTAGCACATTTTTAAGGTACTGATCCTAGTTATATAAGACAATGTGTAAATTATTTTTTACTATTTTTGTTTTGAGATATTTTATTGATCAGAAAAAAGTCAAAAGGATTTTCTGCTATTTCTGCTTATGGTGGTTGCAATGTTTTATCCTGTCTTGGATTGATGAACTGACCCACGCTAGAACTCGCGTCCAAGACAGGCGTGCGTTACAACATCTTTCTCTGAACGTGTGCTATTCCTTATTGTGGTGCAGGGGTGCCAACATGGTCGTGGGTTTCTTTCAGTGGCGAATGCAGCACATATATTCGGTATCTCTTGCAAGTTTTAAAACAAGTTATATAAGCATCTGTAATAATGTTTTCAAATAGGTTGTTCGTTTTGTTCAAAATTGGTTTGTTTAGCACAGCTCCATGCATTGTTTCCACGGTCTCACCACAGCGTTTGTTTTTGTCTTATTGAAGATTTGAATTTTTGGTATATAATGTAACATCATTGTGTGTTTTACAAATGTGACTCTTTCGTTGATGTCTACACTATTGTGTTAGCAAGTTTAGAATTTTACATTGATGCTGATGATAATATAACTCAGTTTGACACCCAATAGCCAATGTGTCTTTTTGTACTGCAGTGCCGTTGAACATTCATTCATTCATCATTCATAACGTGCATGTTAAATTATTTCCAAAAATCCAAAACAATGTCTTCTTTAAATTACGAAGTTTTGCGAAATCAGTGATTTCCTGGTCGTCCTGGTGTTAGTAGCCGATCAAGGTACAAACAAGGTACGTACCCCGGAAACTAGGGCTAGTCGCTTTAACTATGATAAAGCACTGAACGGAAATGCCAATAAATATAGGAAAGTATGCGATTTTATTGACTTGTAAAACACTTTTCTTTCCAGATATGAGCGAACAGAAACTAGTGATACCTTGTTTAAAAGTTCAAATTGACGCTTTGTAGCTTTCTAAAACTCCCTTTACACTGTCTGGTTTAGAGATACGATTCTGAATACTTGAATTAATTATTTTGTCGTTAAAATGTGAAGAATGGTTGGAGGTATGAGAAAGTCACGAGAGACGCCATGGACCACCTTCCTTGATGCTATCACGATAAGCGTGTTGTGGTTACAGAAATCGATTGTGCGCTGATCAGTGTTACCGGCCTCGGTGGCGTCGTGACAGGCCATCGGTCTACAGGCTGGTAGGTACTGGGTTCGGATCCCAGTCGAGGCATGGTATTTTTAATCGAGATACCGACTCCAAACCCTGAGTGAGTGCTCCGCAAGGCTCAATGGGTAGGTGTAAACCACTTGCACCGACCAGTGATCCATAACTGGTTCAACAAAGGCCATGGTTTGTGCTATCCTGCCTGTGGGAAGCGCAAATAAAAGATCCCTTGCTGCCTGTCGTAAAAAGAGTAGCCTATGTGGCGACAGCGGGTTTCCTCTAAAAACAGAGTCAGAATGACCATATGTTTGACGTCCAATAGCCGATGATAAGATAAAAAATCAATGTGCTCTAGCGGCGTCGTTAAATAAAACAAACTTTACTTTACTTTTGATCAGTGTTGGCAAGTACGTTTTGAATTATCTCCCTTGTTAAATTGTACTTTGTAGAGCTACGACAAAATGACGTGCAACTCACAATGCAACGAACTCTTAACGTAGTGGATTGTATGGGCAATAGCTCTCTCTCTCTCTCTCTCTCTCTCTCTCTCTCTCTCTCTCTCTCTCTCTCTCTCTCTCTCTCTCTCTCTCTCTCTCTCTCTCTCTCTCTCTCTCTCTCTCTCTCTCTCTCTCTCTCTCTCTCCAATCACCTGGTTGTTTTAGTACTGTTGAACCAATCTTCCACAACTAGTATATCGAAATATGGAGTTTTCCTTAAATTAAGACTAGACCTGTATAACAGACGGAATGCTCTGACCGCGCCAACATTTACTTTGGTTAATTCGAAAGACATTTCAGTTCCGCCGTCTGCGACATGCGCGTGCCGGTCTCTATTTTTGATTTGAACATGAACATTAATAAGAACAATCCCGAGCATTTGTCGGCGGAACGGATCGGCTTGCAATACAACGAGGTCAGAATGTCTTTCTAGTTTCCCTTATGAAATGACAAACTCCATATATTCCACTGTTCTCCCACCCACACAGACAGGCAGGCGTCGCGAGGCACCGTGCAGGAACCAGAAAGCCGAGTGTTTGTCTTTGACTGGGGTCCACTCGCCAAAACCCCAAACAGTATGTTATTACAGGAGTATTGTTTAGATTAACATATGTACTTTTTGTTCTTTGATATACGAGACTCTAAAATCAACATTGTAAAAATGTTACAGTGATCAAAGAGCCTTGTGTTAACTATTATTCCACATCAAACTGGGCTTCAAACCGCAGAGGGCCGACTTCGATCGTGTTTTAGACGCCGTTTTCAGAACTAGAGGAAACGATTCGGGCGCCGTGTCAACAGAACCATGCCTGGCCAATTCTCAAAGCAGAAATCTTTTTTCTACTCGCAGGACCAGAGGATGGAATGGGGTTGAGCGCGCTCAGAAAGACGTGGTTCAAATAGACACATGTAGTTCGTTTAGAGGCTGACGAGAAATAGACAACACTCTCGTAGATTTCAAAGGGTCTAGAATTACCCTCGACTCCACACTGGTGTTGGAAATCTTTGCCCGGAATTACCCCCTGTATAACTGTGGCACATTTGCTGGTGAAGTTTGTATACACAATTAGTATATTATTAAAAGGTGCGGCGATTACACATGTTTGGTCTTGGCGCGCAAACATCAGAGGGGAATCGCTCGCCTCGCGGATGTGTTCGAGTTTCCAGCACGTGTTTCCATATGTTGAATGGATAACCTTTTAAGATTCACACATAGTTCTAAATACTCCAGTGTGATCGCCATAACCAGCCACTTTTCATCAGCTCTTGGAAACTCTTTGACACCACCTTGGCGGAATTTACAATCGAGGCTGGCCTCGTGTTTGTGAAGTACGAATATCACTTGTAGTATCGGAACAGGTTATCGAAACGGTGTACAGACACAGGGCAAGATCAGCTGGCATGTGATGTCTCAACATAACATTGGCACAGAGCTGAAACAAGACAATATGCAATACATACTTAATGTTATTCAGGATTAAGGCTAAAGTAACTGGGGGTTGGGGGGTGGGGTGGGGTGGGGGGATGCAGTCAAGACTCATGGAACAGTAATATAAGTTCTTCTCTGTGTACAAAACAGTTGTTTTAAACTAAAAATGGTACCTTTTCGTATTATCTTCCCTCCACTACTTAAGACCGTGTATTCTAAAGTTTAATCAGGTTGGATGTAGTGTTGTGGATGGGGGTCATATGATTAGTCACCATCGATATATCCGTCTTTTGTTTTTGTCCTTTTTTAAAAATTCAGTCTCAACTAGTGTCCGATACTGCTACTTCAAATGTCGTAGTACTGTTATCCTAGGATGTGCATTTAAAAGACCCGTACTGTTATTCAGCGGGTTTCGTTTCTCACTCTACACCAATGTCAAAATAATACCAAATAGCCATAGTTGTGCTGATATGTCGTTAAACAAATATACTGATTAATGTAGAAACATATTTAGCACAAAATTAAAAACAATCAAGAGTTTGCGTTTTTAAGGAGCAAACAGAATTGTTTTTAAAAATATTTATTGTTGTATCGTCAAACGATCTACTGTTTGCATAAATATATTGCTTAGGGCCTAGTTTATAATGTAGTTTACATCTGCCGTTACAAATAATTTGTCAAATACTAATCTGGATTATATAGGATTTTTAAAAAAACAAAGCAATAAGTGTACTGGGCTATAGCTAACATGTTACTTGGTGGGTGGTGCCGGGTGGGTGTGGCAAGGTGCCGACAAGACGTAATGGACAAGACCAATATGTTAATGACGAAGGGTTATGGATGAGCAAATAATATTTGTAGACAGCTTCTCCCTCCCCGTCTACCAGGTAGCTATGATTCTGGTCTTTTCAAAGTGATCATCACTGAATGTTGTAATTTATGACGTACTCATGATTACCAGGGTCCACCGATCGCAGGTTTTCATGTCTTTGTATATCTCTCCAGCGGGCTCACTTTGAGCCGTAAGATCACAGTGCTTGGGTCCGGGCAGTGGAGATAACGTCTTGACAATGTCGTGTAACCTGCTTCTCTTTATTGCTCATCATTCCCGGGTTATCACCAACGCTCGTTCATAAACCTCGCCTTTCTAATCGGCCTGTAGTAGAGGCCCCGACTACAAGATAAATATTCCCAACGACAGGACTTTCATTTTCAGAGTTGTTTGTTTACTTTGAGAACTAGTTATTTTAACGGCGAGATCAAACGCCCGGTGGAGTGAATAAAGATGTTCTAGGAACCTATGCTGTGAGATCACTATCTAGCCGGGGTTGCTGTGGACTCTATTTGCCAGATACTGTAATACTGAGATGATACACCCGTATGACGATACTGATATACTATACTGACATATTAAACACACAGCAATGTTAGTACCCAAAGTCGTATTTTAGTACATAAGCGAGGCCAAGGGATATATATAAAGTCATGGTATGACTACAGAATTAAAGAAAACGTTGTATGTTGCAGATTAGCGTATTATTATTATTGAATAAGACCCAGACAAGTTCTTGTAGGAACACAACCTTTGAATTTGATAGAAAAATAAATTATAACAGGAATTAATTAAAAACCGAGTGACGGCAGTTGGCAACATATGTAGCCTCCATAATTGTTCAGGTTGTTCACGGTTACCTTGATAACATTATACAACCGTCTGACTGTCTCTGTCTGGTCCAAAGTTTTCCTATACGACAAAATACTTGACAACGAAGACAACTTCCATATCATAGCTTCGTAGACAAATTCAAGTTCAGACACAAATCTCACTGTCAAATGTTGCTCCCTTGCAATGTACTGCCGAATGTTTTAACTAATATCGCTCCCTTATTATGAATGCACAGTTGTATGTTTAACCAAATGTTGCTCTCTGACAATGCACAGCTATATGTTTAACCAAATGTTCTCCCTGGCAATGCACAGCTGTATGTTTAACCAAATGCTGCTCCCTGGCAATGCATAGCTGTATGTTTAACCAAATGTTGCTCCCTGGCAATGCACAGCTGTATGTTTAACTAAATGCTGCTTTCTTGCTATGTACTACTGTATGTTTAAGTAAATGTTTATTCCATGCAATGCACAGCTGTATGTTTCATCAAATGTTTCAGTCTCAACATTTTCATAGCTGTGTTTAACCAAACGTTTCTGTGCGTTGTAAGAGAGCAACATTTACTAAAACATCTCTTGGAAACATTAAAGGTACGTGGTATTCTTACAACAATGTGTGGTCTTTCTATCTAACAGTTTGTAACATTTGGTCAGGAGAAATCTAAAATAGTCGCCGACAATTTCATTTAGCGATCCACAACTCAAAGTTTTCAAATCTGATCAGGTAACGACTAAATAGTTGTTAGAGCTTTCTGAATTGTCACATTTCCTGGTGATTCAGAAGAATCCATTTCTAAAACATACTTACAAAACCACAGCAATATCGAAATTCTAGCGTGCCTCAAATTAAATAAACAAAAATGAATATTCCAAACAAGAAACTGGAAGTTTTAAAACAAAACGTCTGTGTTGTATTATAGACGGCAACGTGCATTTAATATTTTAAATGTAATATACTTTATACTTAAAGACTATTTTCCCTGTAAAAATGTTTTATAACATTTCTGTCAAATGCTTACAGATTCTTGTTTCAAATATCATTATATTTACACCCGCGTGCGCATTTAAACGTGCCATTGTTTACGGAATCTACAGAAAGGTTTTTGTGCCTGTTCTGGCGCACGTTATAAAAGTAGTAGTCCTTCGACAGACGGTGTGAGAACCTTATATCAAGACCAGCTTTTCTTCTATAGACAAAATAAAAATACCACATTAAATATGCTAATGGCAGATTCCTAATGTAATAAATGTTGTATTACACACTTTTTAAATGTTACGAGTTGTATTACACACTTTTTAAATGTTACGAGTTGTATTACACACTTTTTAAATGTTAACTCTCTGGGTGTGTTTATGATGATTAGATTGAGACACATTAGCGTTAATCTTTTCAGGAAAAAGACCTCCATTTTGAGTACAATGGTGAGTTAAAAGGTTTAATAAAACTCTTTTAAAATGGGGTCTTATCCAAGGAGGTCTTCTAATTCTGCCTTTTTTCTTATAAATCTTTAAAAGAATTTTGATTTGTGATTTAAATTTACATTATTTAAAGTTCAGCAAATTTATCGTTTTAGTTAGTAAACACTTTGATAAGTTGATGACAGATAAGGGGCGGGACGTAGCCCCGTGGTAAAGCGCTCGCTCGATGCGCGGTCGGTCAGGGATTGATCCCCGTCGGTGGGCCCATTGGGCTATTTCTCGTTCCAGCCAGTGCACCACGACTGGTATATCAAAGGCCGTGGTATGTACTACCCTGTCTGTGGGATGGTGCATATCAAAGAACCCATGCTGCTAATCGAAAAGAGTAGCCCGTGAAGTGGCGACAGCGGGTTTCCTCTCTCAAACCGGCCTCGGTGGCGTCGTGGTAGGCAATCGGTCTACTTGCTGGTAGGTACTGGGTTCGGATCCCAGTCGAGGCATGGGATTTTTAATCCAGATACCGACTCCAAACCCTGAGTGAGTGCTCCGCAAGGCTCAATGGGTAGGTGTAAACCACTTACACCGACCAGTGATCCATAACTGGTTCAACAAAGGCCATGGTTTGTGCTATCCTGCTTGTGGGAAGCGCAAATAAAAGATCCCTTTCTGCTAATCGGAAAGAGTAGCTCATGTAGTGGCGACAGCGTGTTTCCTCTCAAAAAATCTTTGTGGTCCTTAACCATATGTCTGACGCCATATATCCGTAAATAAAATGTGTTGAGTGCGTCGTTAAATAAAATATTTCCTTCCTTGATGACAGGTATAGGGCTGACAACAACAAACCAAGTTAGGTAGATCTCCGCGCGAGTGGGAGGAAACTAGCCATATTGAAGAGTGGTTCGCATTATCCGATCACTTTGTGGGGCGTTAACGACAGCAAGGTGCCGGGAGCAGCTCCACACTGGCTGACGAGCGGGCCGACATGGGGGTGGGCTGTCCCACTGTTCACCCCCACGAGCCGGGCTGGTGGAAAGCAATAACGATAACAAATTATCGCCGCGATATAACACGGATCGGGTTGCCACAGAATGACTGCTGGCAAAATAGGATCTTCAAGTAGCCGGTTTTTGTAACTTGATCAAAGTGACACAGACTTGATCGTATTTCACTGGAGATGTTGTTAAAGATGACTTTGTACAGATGAACGTACGAATAATATTCTTTAATATTTAATCATTATTTTACACATTTGAAAAACAAATACACAAATCATATCATATCATGACGTCATCTGATATATTTGACAGTAAAAATATATGTGTGTGTAACTTTATCTATATCCCTTCAAAATGTTTTCGATTTTGTTGTTGCCTGTTTTATCAACATTTGTTTTTTTTATGGCATCTCTCGTATTTCTTATAATCGAAACCAGTTTCAGTTTATAAAAAAGCACATGTATCAGTAATGTTTCATTATAATTAAAAAAAAAAAAAATGTACTGAATAGGACGCCTTAAGATGTCAAATCATTGAACGTTCATTAGTTAAGTACGAAAGAATGTCTGAACAATTTCAAAACAATAATAATAATAATAGTAGTAGTAGTAGTAGTAGTAGTAGTAGTAGTAGTAGTAGTAGTAGTAGTATCGTTATTATTATTATTATTATATTAATTAATATATCTCTTCTTACAAGAAAGTCTGATACGAAGTTATTAAAAAAATAACGGTTTCATTAACTGGCCTAAAATGATTTGTTAACGTATGTGATTCTTAAATTATAGTGAAAATGAGAATCGTTTAAAGTCCTCTTCCATTGTTCAATCAGTACATGTTGTACAGTTTTCTTTCTCTATTTCCAATCTGCCTTCAAATCTCAGATAGTCTTTAATTAGATATGTTTATAATATTGTTTATAATTTTGACGTTGATATTAAAATAAATCTGTTAACAGCGGCTAACCCTCAACTCCCACCCCTTCCCCCGAGAGAGAGAGAGAGAGAGAGAGAGAGAGAGAGAGAGAGAGAGAGAGAGAGAGAGAGAGAGAGAGAGAGAGAGAGAGAGAGAGAGAGAGAGAGAGAGAGGAGAGGGAGAGGGAGAGAGAGAGAGAGAGAGAGAGAGAGTTTTGAATGATTACAGATACGGGGTTTGCAGACAATAGCCCTGCAATTCTTTGAACCACATCCGGTGTACTAGTTTCAGATCTAAAATAATTGGCTTTCTTCAGATATAAAAGTGAACAAAGATTGTCAGAGTTACTGTGCTATACTGAAGTACCCGATGAGACAAGGGGGCGTGGTCACCAGGTTGTCATGGCCACAATCCTATCGTCATACTCTTTGATGTCACAGACTCTGCGAGAAATCAGTATAGTTCATAATTTACTTAAATTTTCCGCATCAAGTGGTGTGTGTTGGGCATTATTCCTTTACCAAAAATCACCTCGCGTGACATTTTTCAGCCTGCCCCAGAAAACAAATCCCTGTCCCCGAGCCTCCGCGACCTCCCTCTCAAGTCGTCCCTATAATTTGCTCTCTTAATGAAGGGTGTTATTTCATAAAGGGCGATCACTCGGCGGCGACGTGAGGCCCCCGGGGTGTTACGGACATCACCAGGAGCGCGTTCTATTGGCCGTGTTCTGATTACCGTGTGTATGCGGTGTTGTCGTCCGTCACACGCTGGTCCAGATCGAAGTCGCGTGACCCGGATGAAAAAACTAACATTTTATGAATGGCGTTTGTCGGCGTCTTTCGTTATTCTGAATGAAGATGTTACAATAAAAGATAATTTTCTTCTCTCATTTTTTTCTCTCTTGTTCTTCTCCTTTTTCTTCTTTATATTCTGCTCATACAATTTATACTGGCGTAAATAAAGGTAGTTCCTTTCAAAGTGATATCCAAAACTAAATAAGGGGTCCGTAATCAGTCCATGATTATACAAGTCTGCATTTAACCTAGTTTGGAAACTTTCACTTTGATTTACGCCTAAATGGAATGAAGCAGCTTTGTAAACATCTGGTGCTACAGTTTGTTCGCAATTTCGAATATGTGTTTTAAAATTATTTTTAAAATCCAGTGTTGAACATATATAATTGACCTATTTTTTATCTAGTAAAAATGGGATATGAGCGTCAGTTTGGTTTCTTTGTCTATAGTGGATATGTTTTTAGCCTCTTGGTGGCATACAGTATATTAAAACATCAAAAACCACACCTTTCATTATTTGGAACATAGTATACGTCTTTTTAATTTTTTAGGGTTTTAAAAAAAATGTTTTTTGTTTTGTTTTTGTTTTGTTTTGTATTCTGGTTTTTGTTGTTTTGAGGTGGATTTTTTGGAGGTGGGTAAATTGTTATTGTTATTGTTTTGTTTTTAGGTGGGTGGCCTTTCAGCATTCGAAGACTGTATAGCCAAACTTGTTTCTATGTATAATCCATTTACCAAGTCTAAATCGGTCCAGCACATTGGGCTATTTCTCGTTCTAGCCAGTGCTCCACAACGGGTGTAACAAAGACCGTGGTATGTACTATCCTGTCTGTGGGATGGTGCATATAAAAGATCCCTTGCTGCTAATCGAAAATGGTAGCCCATGAAGTGGCGGCAGCGGGTTTCCTCTCTCATTATCTGTGTGCGGTCCTTATCCATATCTCCGACGCCATATAACGTAAATAAAATATGTTGAGTGTGTCGTTAAATGAAACACTTCCTTCCTTACTTCCTAAATCGGTCCATTACAAAGACTGTTACTATTAACTATATAAGTATTTATTTATAATCCTTTCCAGCAGTGAACTATCTGTTTATTTCTGAACCGATTATTTTTAAATTGCACACAAAAATAATTGGGTGGGGTTTGTTTTTTGTTTATTACCATAACACTTCTACTTCTCTTTTTCGGTAAAACGAAACTGAAATTATTTACAAAAAAAGTACATGGAGGCTGGGAAGGGCTATAAATAAAAGGCCATGGTCCTGGCTATTAAAAAGCGTAAAATATGTTCAGCTATTACAGCTTTTTAAGGGCTCTAGCTTACACATTAATTACAATTTTCAACTTAAATGGTTAATTTGTTAATGTGGTGTTTCTTTGTAGTACCAGATGAAATGTATTCAAAACAGAAAAGGTACGTAGCTCGGAAAATGGGTTAAGTTCAAGTTCTCAAGTTCAGTGACTAATTGTGTGTTACTGTTTTCTTAAAATAATATAATTTATATTCACACGCATGTACATATGTCCTATTATATCTTTAAATGTGTGCTACTGTTTTCTTATAATAATTTAATTTATATTCACAAATGTCGTACAATATCTTTAATATAGGGTTTTGTTTTGGTTTTTGGTTTTTTGTTAATAATATAATGTATATTTACACACATGTACATACATTCTACAATATCTGTAAACGTGTGTTATTATTTCTTAAAATAATATAATTTATATTCACACACACTTGTACATATGTCCTACAATATCTTTGTGCACGGTGACTTGTTTGTGGTGTGTACCTGTTTTTCTAAGACGGCTTATTGGATATTGGCGATTATCCACAACACACAATAACTGCTTTCCAATATAGCGCGCGTGAGTGCCGGACTGACCTCTGTCACGGAAACATAACGGGTACAATAACAAGTTTATGCGCTTAATAAGGTTTCACGCTTTGCTTTATACGGGTATGTGCACCTTTTGCCACAACGGGTCTTAGGATTTGTGTAAACTGATAACACGCGTTTTGGATTACTTCGTACCGACGTGAACCTACATTGAAAGCACTAGTATGTATGATTAGTGGACATAACACTCTTTCTTGTCGGGCCCGGCTCATGTCATTCACGTCCATCTACCTTAGGCTAGGTTTAAAAACAACAACCATATGACGGTTTTGACGGCCTAAGAACTAGTAATTGAGTTTGACAGTTAATTTTATATGTAATGCGTATAAGTAGCCTACACCTGTAATACTAATATTGACTATAAAATCATATTGAGTTAAATAGTGGCAATATTCATTTCTATAATTATAATATCTATAACTTTTTTCGTTCTTTTTTTTAAAGATATATTACCTGACCAAACCCGTCCTCTCGACTACCCGCCAACCTGCCTGCCTTTTCGACTGTCCGTCCGACCGTTCACTTGTTGGCCGCCAACATACAGGGTCAGATCTACTTGCCTTCTTGAGTCTGTCTGTCTGTCTGCCTGTCTGTCCGTCCGTCTGCCTGTCCGTATATCTGTATGTTGTATTGTACCGTGTTGTGCCACGTTTCGTTGTGTTATAGTTTCTCAGAAGAAACATTGTCACATACACAGAGCTCCCTCTGTCCATTGCCAAATTAGCCAATTGTTAATTATTATGATACATAAAGTGGGTACAGTACAACATTTAGTCCTTGGCTAATGAAATATTCCTTAAATTAACCACATTTCAATAATTTTCGAGAAAATACATTATATATTTATAAATATGCTGAACCCAAATTCATTCCAGTATGAGTCCTGATACGTTGACCCTATCTGAATAATAATATGAATACAGCTATACTATACATTATGTGTAACGTAAACGTTCGTAATTAAACGGGTGGCTCTCTGCCACAACACTACATGCGCTTCGCTAGTCTTCACAAATAGCTCAAGAAATAAGTAAGCGATTTGTCGCTTTCCGTAAAACATATTAAAGTGCACGTAGGCAGAAGAAACAGCGCCAACAGCGGTTTGTTTGTACACCTTCCAAATCCGCGTTTATCCGTTCATGCGCGCCCGGCCCAACAGGGTGTGTTTAATCTGCCCGTGCGTGCACGTTTCACGGTAAACATTATGCTACCTTTCAAAGTAACCGCTGTCTCCATACTGCAGTAGATATACACCCCGCAGCAAGTTTACAAGCACGTTTATAGCACGAAGCGACGAGATGCTTTTTATTAATCATCGGCTGTTGGATGTTAAACATTTGGTGATTTTGACATATAGTCTTAGAGAGGAAATCCGCAACATTTTTCCATTATAAGCAAGTGATCTTTTATATGCACCATCCCACCGACAGGACAGCACATACCACGGCTTTTGATATACCAGTCGTGTCGCGGTGCACTGCCTGAAACGGGAAATAACTGCGACGATGTCAGTCTTTATCATATCAACAGAGATATAATATTTTGTTTGTGTTTAACGACACCACAAGAGCACATCGCTTTATTAATCACCGGCTATTGGCTATTACACATTTAGTAATTCTGATACATAGTCTTAGAGGAAACCCGCAACACTTGTTTTCCTATTAGCAACAAGGGGTATTTTATATACACCTTCCCATAGACAGGACAGGACAGCAAAAAAAGAAACAACAAAAAACAAACCAAAAACAAACAAACAAACCTAACAAAAACAAAAACAAACAAACAAACAAACAAAAACATAAACGAATAAAAAAAAATAAAAAAATAGAGAATGGATCTGCTGAAGAGATTCGATTCAAACACCTCAGGCAAGCTATCTACGACTGAGGTAAATCCCGACTAGACTTAAAGTCATGAAATATCAACACATCTGAAAGGAAAGAGGGTTGGGAGGGAGAGAGTAGTAGAAAATATTTGGGGCTTTTCACTTTTCTCAATTAGTGAGTTTTAAATCCATTCATATTGGTTAAAACTAATGTCGAGTTCCAAAGAAAATATAAAGAAAAACAGTTCTTAGCGTAATAAACATTCCTAAAATACTGGCAAAGATCCTAGTAAATCAAAGATTTTTTTGTCTAAGAACGTTTGTAGGTTTCTCCATCTCATTATGTAATAATTTAAAAAACATATGAAGCAAACAGAAACTAGCAATTAGTAGTTAATCTATGTATACGTGACCTCTGACCCAGACAGGGTAAACACGTGTAGGAGAGGAAGAGCATATGTTTGTTGATGGCCTAATCCCAAAACCATTATACGGCTCTCATTAACACAACACGATAAGCTCCGATGAATTTCACAAAACCGCCAGTTCCCGGCGTAGTCACACTATTTCCACGCTATGTTATGGCGGTAATTAGGCAAAACGAGGAATAGGAGAAGTGCAGTCTCCTAACGAGTTAATTTGAAATGCTGGCTCATTTGGGAGCATTTCGTAGTTCTGCTATTGGAATCATACTTCCTAAGACGGACGGCTTAAAATGCCTACATGACATTAAAAAATATAATACTAAAATAACTTATTTTCAAAACAATAATATTCGCGTTTCTTTCTTCTGCTGCTCAGTATAACACATTATCATATTATCATTATATTATTATTCTACTACTACAGTATCTTATTATCTCCTGTAAAACCTGTCTTGTCATTGTAAAATATTGTTATTGTATGTTCCTCATATGCCGTTGTGTAACGGCCTGGGCGCAATAAAGTTCTGTTCTGATCTGTTCTGTTCTGCTAACAATCAATTAATCAGTCAAATGGTTGAACGGACTTCTATTGAGTTAAGGTTCAAACACGCTCGTTGTGGGTACACACTATAACATAGCTAGAGTTTGTACCCAAAATGAGATGGCATTATGGTATGGTGATAGAACTGATCCTATATGAAATGAAGGTGTAAAATACTAGCCACCAAACAACCAAATTACTTACCATAAATATAAATACAACAAAATCTCACCTAAACTATTAAGAGACATACCCTAGTTTTTAAACACTAAGACATATTGTTTACTATCATAGCCGTTTTTTTGATAACTGAAATCATACTTTACTTAGATTTTATTGTTTAGATTATTCATTTCCGTACATTCGAAGTGTTTTTGTTAATCCAAGTGTTTTTAGTATCACAAAATGCATTTCTCATATTTTTAAACGCACGTGCGTCTGTGAAGTAACAGCTATGGAGTCCAGTTTTAATCTGTTTTAGAGGGTATTTCACCATTTCAAAGTTACAGACTTATGTTTCACTAAATTGTCATTTTATCCAAATGTGTCACAGGTTTGTAAGTTAATTAAACTTAGAATTAATTTTCACGGGTTGAAACTAGGGTATGTCCCTTTAAGTGAAGAAACTTTTAATGGTTCATTTGAAAACAACAGGATCTTGTTACAACCATTCCTAGTTACGCAGAAATTGTAGTGTGTAGTTGTACAGGTGTCCATACCAGTTTTAGGCGAGTACTTGACAAGGGTACTTAACACCGCGGTGCTAGACGAGATACGATTGATTGCATTTATTGCCCCGATAAAACAATATGTTTAACAACAACCACTGTCACATTTATTTACAATGGCAGAGTTGGCAATGGTAAAATTGGCAGTATTAACGTCTTTATTAAGAGTTAGACCCAGCCGAGATACTGTTTGACATAGTACTACTGATATATTTTTGAAACACTAATTGGCAGTATTAACATCTTTATTAACAGTTTGACCCAGCCGAGATACTGTTTGGACATAGTACTACTTATATATTTTTGAAACACAAATTGGCAGTATTAACGTCTTTATTAAGAGTTTGACCCAGCCGAGATACTGTTTGGACATAGTACTACTGATATATTTTTGAAACACAAATTGGCAGTATTAACGTCTTTATTAACAGTTTGACCCAGCCATAGATACTGTTTGACATAGTACTACTGATATATTTTTGAAACACAAATTGGCAGTATTAACGTCTTTATTAAGTGTTTGACCCAGAAAAGATACTGTTTGACATAGTACTACTGATATATTTTTGAAACACAAATTGGCAGTATTAACGTCTTTATTAAGTGTTTGACCCAGAAAAGATACTGTTTGACATAGTACTACTGATATATTTTTGAAACACAAATTGGCAGTATTAACGTCTTTATTAAGTGTTTGACCCAGCCGAGATACTGTTTGACATAGTACTACTGATATATTTTTGAAACACAAATTGGCAGTATTAACGTCTTTATTAAGTGTTTGACCCAGCCGAGATACTGTTTGACATAGTACTACTGATATATTTTTGAAACACAAATTGGCACTATTAACGTTTTTATTAAGAGTTTGACCCAGCCGAGATACTGTTTGACATAGTACTACTGATATATTTTTGAAACACAAATTGGCAGTAATAACGTCTTTATTAAGTGTTTGACCCAGCCGAGATACTGTTTGACATAGTACTACTGATATATTTTTGAAACACAAATTGGCAGTATTAACGTCTTTATTAACAGTTTGACCCAGCCGAGATACTGTTTGACATAGTACTACTGATATATTTTTGAAACACAAATTGGCAGTATTAACGTCTTTATTAACAGTTTGACCCAGCCGAGATACTGTTTGGACATAGTACTACTGATATATTTTTGAAACACAAATTGGCAGTATTAACGTCTTTATTAACAGTTTGACCCAGCCGAGATACTGTTTGACATAGTACTACTGATATATTTTTGAAACACAAATTGGCAGTATTAACGTCTTTATTAACAGTTTGACCCAGCCGAGATACTGTTTGACATAGTACTACTGATATATTTTTGAAACACAAATTGGCAGTATTAACGTCTTTATTAACAGTTTGACCCAGCCGAGATACTGTTTGACATAGTACTACTGATATATTTTTGAAACACAAATTGGCAGTATTAACGTCTTTATTAACAGTTTGACCCAGCCGAGATACTGTTTGACATAGTACTACTGATATATTTTTGAAACACAAATTGGCAGTATTAACGTCTTTATTAACAGTTTGACCCAGCCGAGATACTGTTTGGACATAGTACTACTGATATATTTTTGAAACACAAATTGGCAGTATTAACGTCTTTATTAAGTGTTTGACCCAGCCGAGATACTGTTTGACATAGTACTACTGATATATTTTTGAAACACAAATTGGCACTATTAACGTCTTTATTAAGAGTTTGACCCAGCCGAGATACTGTTTGACATAGTACTACTGATATATTTTTGAAACACAAATTGGCAGTAATAACGTCTTTATTAAGTGTTTGACCCAGCCGAGATACTGTTTGACATAGTACTACTGATATATTTTTGAAACACAAATTGGCAGTATTAACGTCTTTATTAACAGTTTGACCCAGCCGAGATACTGTTTGACATAGTACTACTGATATATTTTTGAAACACAAATTGGCAGTATTAACATCTTTATTAACAGTTTGACCCAGCCGAGATACTGTTTGGACATAGTACTACTGATATATTTTTGAAACACAAATTGGCAGTATTAACGTCTTTGTTAAGTGTTTGACCCAGCCGAGATACTGTTTGACATAGTACTACTGATATATTTTTGAAACACAAATTGGCAGTATTAACGTCTTTATTAAGTGTTTGACCCAGCCGAGATACTGTTTGACATAGTATTACATATATTTTTGAAACACAAATTGGCACTATTAACGTCTTTATTAAGAGTTTGACCCAGCCGAGATACTGTTTGACATAGTACTACTGATATATTTTTGAAACACAAATTGGCAGTATTAACGTCTTTATTAAGAGTTTGACCCAGCCGAGATACTGTTTGACATAGTACTACTGATATATTTTTGAAACACAAATTGGCAGTATTAACGTCTTTATTAACAGTTTGACCCAGCCGAGATACTGTTTGGACATAGTACTACTGATATATTTTTGAAACACAAATTGGCAGTATTAACGTCTTTATTAACAGTTTGACCCAGCCGAGATACTGTTTGACATAGTACTACTGATATATTTTTGAAACACAAATTGGCAGTATTAACGTCTTTATTAACAGTTTGACCCAGCCGAGATACTGTTTGACATAGTACTACTGATATATTTTTGAAACACAAATTGGCAGTATTAACGTCTTTATTAACAGTTTGACCCAGCCGAGATACTGTTTGGACATAGTACTACTGATATATTTTTGAAACACAAATTGGCAGTATTAACGTCTTTATTAACAGTTTGACCCAGCCGAGATACTGTTTGACATAGTACTACTGATATATTTTTGAAACACAAATTGGCAGTATTAACGTCTTTATTAACAGTTTGACCCAGCCGAGATACTGTTTGACATAGTACTACTGATATATTTTTGAAACACAAATTGGCAGTATTAACGTCTTTATTAAGTGTTTGACCCAGCCGAGATACTGTTTGACATAGTACTACTGATATATTTTTGAAACACAAATTGGCAGTATTAACGTCTTTATTAACAGTTTGACCCAGCCGAGATACTGTTTGACATAGTACTACTGATATATTTTTGAAACACAAATTGGCAGTATTAACGTCTTTATTAACAGTTTGACCCAGCCGAGATACTGTTTGGACATAGTACTACTGATATATTTTTGAAACACAAATTGGCAGTATTAACGTCTTTATTAAGTGTTTGACCCAGCCGAGATACTGTTTGACATAGTACTACTGATATATTTTTGAAACACAAATTGGCACTATTAACGTCTTTATTAAGAGTTTGACCCAGCCGAGATACTGTTTGACATAGTACTACTGATATATTTTTGAAACACAAATTGGCAGTAATAACGTCTTTATTAAGTGTTTGACCCAGCCGAGATACTGTTTGACATAGTACTACTGATATATTTTTGAAACACAAATTGGCAGTATTAACGACTTTATTAACAGTTTGACCCAGCCGAGATACTGTTTGACATAGTACTACTGATATATTTTTGAAACACAAATTGGCAGTATTAACATCTTTATTAACAGTTTGACCCAGCCGAGATACTGTTTGACATAGTACTACTGATATATTTTTGAAACACAAATTGGCAGTATTAACGTCTTTATTAACAGTTTGACCCAGCCGAGATACTGTTTGACATAGTACTACTGATATATTTTTGAAACACAAATTGGCAGTATTAACGTCTTTATTAAGTGTTTGACCCAGCCGAGATACTGTTTGACATAGTACTACTGATATATTTTTGAAACACAAATTGGCAGTATTAACGTCTTTATTAAGTGTTTGACCCAGCCGAGATACTGTTTGACATAGTACTACTGATATATTTTTGAAACACAAATTGGCACTATTAACGTCTTTATTAAGTGTTTGACCCAGCCGAGATACTGTTTGACATAGTACTACTGATATATTTTTGAAACACAAATTGGCAGTATTAACGTCTTTATTAACAGTTTGACCCAGCCGAGATACTGTTTGACATAGTACTACTGATATATTTTTGAAACACAAATTGGCAGTATTAACGTCTTTATTAAGAGTTTGACCCAGCCGAGATACTGTTTGACATAGTACTACTGATATATTTTTGAAACACAAATTGGCAGTATTAACGTCTTTATTAACAGTTTGACCCAGCCGAGATACTGTTTGACATAGTACTACTGATATATTTTTGAAACACAAATTGGCAGTATTAACGTCTTTATTAACAGTTTGACCCAGCCGAGATACTGTTTGACATAGTACTACTGATATATTTTTGAAACACAAATTGGCAGTATTAACGTCTTTATTAACAGTTTGACCCAGCCGAGATACTGTTTGACATAGTACTACTGATATATTTTTGAAACACAAATTGGCAGTATTAACGTCTTTATTAACAGTTTGACCCAGCCGAGATACTGTTTGACATAGTACTACTGATATATTTTTGAAACACAAATTGGCAGTATTAACGTCTTTATTAACAGTTTGACCCAGCCGAGATACTGTTTGGACATAGTACTACTGATATATTTTTGAAACACAAATTGGCAGTATTAACGTCTTTGTTAAGTGTTTGACCCAGCCGAGATACTGTTTGACATAGTACTACTGATATATTTTTGAAACACAAATTGGCAGTATTAACGTCTTTATTAAGTGTTTGACCCAGCCGAGATACTGTTTGACATAGTACTACTGATATATTTTTGAAACACAAATTGGCAGTATTAACGTCTTTATTAAGAGTTTGACCCAGCCGAGATACTGTTTGACATAGTACTACTGATATATTTTTGAAACACAAATTGGCAGTATTAACGTCTTTATTAAGAGTTTGACCCAGCCGAGATACTGTTTGGACATAGTACTACTGATATATTTTTGAAACACAAATTGGCAGTATTAACGTCTTTATTAACAGTTTGACCCAGCCGAGATACTGTTTGACATAGTACTACTGATATATTTTTGAAACACAAATTGGCAGTATTAACGTCTTTATTAACAGTTTGACCCAGCCGAGATACTGTTTGACATAGTACTACTGATATATTTTTGAAACACAAATTGGCAGTATTAACATCTTTATTAACAGTTTGACCCAGCCGAGATACTGTTTGACATAGTACTACTGATATATTTTTGAAACACAAATTGGCAGTATTAACGTCTTTATTAACAGTTTGACCCAGCCGAGATACTGTTTGACATAGTACTACTGATATATTTTTGAAACACAAATTGGCAGTATTAACGTCTTTATTAACAGTTTGACCCAGCCGAGATAGTGTTTGGACATAGTACTACTGATATATTTTTGAAACACAAATTGGCAGTATTAACGTCTTTGTTAAGTGTTTGACCCAGCCGAGATACTGTTTGACATAGTACTACTGATATATTTTTGAAACACAAATTGGCAGTATTAACGTCTTTATTAAGTGTTTGACCCAGCCGAGATACTGTTTGACATAGTACTACATATATTTTTGAAGCACAAATTGGCACTATTAACGTCTTTATTAAGAGTTTGACCCAGCCGAGATACTGTTTGACATAGTACTACTGATATATTTTTGAAACACAAATTGGCAGTATTAACGTCTTTATTAACAGTTTGACCCAGCCGAGATACTGTTTGGACATAGTACTACTGATATATTTTTGAAACACAAATTGGCAGTATTAACGTCTTTATTAACAGTTTGACCCAGCCGAGATACTGTTTGACATAGTACTACTGATATATTTTTGAAACACAAATTGGCAGTATTAACGTCTTTATTAAGAGTTTGACCCAGCCGAGATGCTGTTTGACTGACATAGTACTACTGATATATTTTTGAAACACATGGTAATGGTATGTAGAATTAATATAAACCAAGTGTACAAAATAATTTTGATCTTTTCCATTTATATAATATTTTAAATTTAAATTAAACTATATTTTATTTCATGAATGGTGGGTATTTAAAAACAAAACAAATTCCAATAGCCAATGTCAATACAACAAAAAATTATAGTTTAGAAGACCTTTTACCCATAACGAAATACTTCATTTCTGTGCCAATAAATTGGTTTTATTTATTAAAATAGTTCTAAAGAAAATTTGATGATAGATATTTTGCTAATGATCTCCATACATGTTTTTGAATTTAGCTTGCGACTATTGATTTGTTTTCTTTTGTTTGTTTGTTTTAATTTTGTTTTGTTTTAGGAGGGGGTGTTTATTTGGTGTGTGGGTTGTTGTTTTTTTGTGGGGTTTTTTTCTTTTTGTTTGTTTTTGTTGTTTTGGGTTTTTTTGGGTTTTTTGGGGTTTTTTTGTTGTTGTTCTTGTTTGTTTGATGTTGTTTTTGTTTTTTTGTTTTTTTTTGGGGGGGAGGGGGGTTATTGTTTTTTCTTAGGTTTGCTTCTTTTATTTTCTTTCGTGTCTTTTTATAATATGTATTTTAGTTTCAGAAGGTTTTTCGATACACATGCATATTAAACTTTAATCTCAATTTATTGTATTAATACCATTTCGCTTTGGTATAGCTACTTTGTATAAGTATATAGTCACGACAGACTGCTGGTGCAGACGTGAAACTCCGACAGACAGTTACAGCTGTAGAAAATAAGAAACCAATTGAAGCCGATTAGTCGCACGTGATCGAAAAGAAGAATTCATTTTACGTTTCAGTGACTGAGGTCAATGAAAAAGAAATGAAATACCACTTTTAGAAAAAAATATTAAATAAATACTTCATGCAGTAAAGACGACGATGATGACATTGTGTACTTCATTTCCTTTATGAGAATTATTTGTATTTTCGTGCTTACTTATTTCCGTTGGATACTATGTAATAAATAAAAAGCAATTTTTCAATAAAACGTGTTAAATTCAGATACCAAAACGTGTATAATCATCTCATTGCTGTATATTGCCTCAAGGTCAATTGTTCGTTATATTTTAAATGAGATTCAAAATCTTTCTGAGTACTTGATGACATAAAATATCTAAAGGAAAAACATTTAAAAAAAAGATTAACCATAATAATTTTCCTGCTTATTAAACTATTTTAAATAATAGCCACGCTTTAGAATTATTTTGATATTATTCGGACGTGCGTTTCGATAGTGTTTTTGCTTTTGTTGTTTTAAGAGGGGTTCGTGTTTCCTTTTTAATACTGCAATTTATACATTCCACAAAAACACTACTGAGACAGATGGTTTTAACTAGTTTTATGCGTCCCGGACACTAAAAACTTTAACTGTTTGTAAATGGAGCACGTATTCGTTAGGTTTTAACAAGAGAAACTCTTTTCAAAGGGAAAGAGTACTCAATTATTTTGAAGGACGATACTAGTTAGGCAGATCACAGCAGCTGGGCGTGTTTTCGCTTCGTTGCCTTGCTTCTATCCCATTCCGACAAGAGCATATGTTACAGACGTCGAACAAAACCCCGTAATGAAGAGTTCTCCATTCCGAAAACTTCCTCGATATCATAAAGAGATGGGAGGAAAAGCGCAAAAACTATCTCACCGCTGGCCCCCTCCCCGTCCCCAACTTAATCCCCGCAATAAGCCTAGAGGTAAAACGCTCGATTAACCGAGGCAATGAAATCGCTGACGCGAGGATGATGAGCAAGATTTTCCTTTCGGCAAATTTTCAATAATTGGCGTTTATGAAGTTAGACTTGCATCTAGCCGTTATTTATTTGATACGGCAGATAGCCAGCGGTATATAAAGTATTTAGGGAAGGGCAATATTGGGAAACATTGACGACCAAATTTAATTTCCGACTTCGTTCGGTGTTTGTGCTCGGAGAGAAAAGCGCGGCGAAGGGGTACTTTAACTTTCAAAATGTGAAGGGATCCTTTCAGGCCTTCAGTCACAATTGCTTTTGTACGCTCGAATAACATTTTGTCGTGTATCGAGTTATCCCGTGGAGTAATTTTATTTTCGCACAAGCCACTAGGGCATTTGCCGCCATCGGAACAACTATTATTGTTAAAATTGGAATGATAAGAATACAACGGTGGAAAATATTTTCACTTGTCGAGGTAACAAAGGCCGGTATTTGTGGACAAATTAAATTATTTTGAAACTAAGTGCCTTTATTTTCAGACAGCAATTACTCAAGCTCTGCTCTTCAAATTATTAGCTAGATTACGGCGTGTGAAATCAATCGCCGTTGAATGCCGGTTCCATCTCGAGCTGTCTGAACAGGACCTACGAATACTTGATTCATTTTGCACATATTTTCAATCATTCCATGCCACGGGGGATTCCTTGTTCTTGCTCAGAATCACCATATTCATTAACGGTGTTTCTTACAAGGGGGAACCACACAAATTAGCTGGCATATTTCTCCCCTGATTATTTCCCGCTGTCTGCCGCAAACACAATTGCTCCGACTTCATGATGGCAAGAAACCGGCAAATCATTTGATTGCCTAAGCTGAATTCATCTTGTCCACGGTTGTCGTACAAAACGTTTGATTAAAGCTATTATGGCTCTTCTGTGATCTCTGCCAAGTCCATTCAGGGGTAAATTCCTCAGAATTGACCACAAGACAAAACGGCACGCGAGTCTACTGGCTGACAATGGATTATGCCATGGCTTAGAAAGCGGAAGACGAGAATATAGATCAGGCGGAACTTCGTCACCGGACAACGTTACGTCATAAAACCTGTCATTGCTGGTTTTCTTCCTCTTTGTTTTCCTACAGTACTCTTTCACAAAAACACACTGTAACATACTTTTCTCAGAGTTAAACAAAAACTCTTTAAAATCTGAAATTAAGCCTGATATTGATATAGACTTTACAGTCATATAAATCATTTATAATTAGTCAAAACTACAAATCTGAATCTGAGTTTAGACTTTATACTTTAAGTAGAGAAAATGAGTACACTTGAACATCGTTGTGTCGAAGTGATAGTGAGAAAATTAAGAAGTGTTACTTAACAATCGACACAAACATTTAGCACAATTAGAGAGAGAAAAAAACGACGTTGTATTCATTTTTAAAACATAATAAATAGACTTTTGTCTGTGACCAGCTGAAGGCTCGAAAGCACACAAACTTACATCACGTTGGTCATTGTACTAATCATAGAGCGCTAACTGTCGTGTTAGATTGCTTTGATGTCCGCACCAGTAGAGATATGTCAACAGTACACCGTAGACGTGGAACCAATGAAGCTGACTAAAAGGCGACAAGGTCTTAATCTCGCGAACGTTTCAGTGACAGGGCAAGAAAACGTTCCAGGAATCGATGTCTTTACCTCTTGTTAACAGAAGGTTTCGGTCATATTACGCTTAATAACCATCATATCTACACCAATGGAGAAGACATCCCATGAAATTGATATTTATCAAATGGTTGGCTTGTTATTGTTTTGATATTTACCAAATGGTTAATATGTTGTTAATTGTTGGTATGTCACTGTGTTGATATTTATCAAATGGTTGACATGTTACTGTGTGATATTTACCATATGGTTGGTATGTCACTGTGTTGATATTTATCAAATGGTTGGTATGTCACTGTGTGATATTTATCAAATGGTTGGTATGTCACTGTGTTGATATTTACCAGATGGTTGGTATGTCATGTATTGATATTTATCAAATGGTTGGTATGTCACTGTGTTGATATTTACCAGATGGTTGGTATGTCACTGTGTGATATTTACCAAATGGTTGGTATGTCACTGTGTTGATATTTACCAGATTGTTGACATGTCACTGTGTGATATTTACCAGATGGTTGGTATGTCACTGTGTTGATATTTACCAGATGGTTGGTATGTCATGTATTGATATTTATCAAATGGTTGGTATGTCACTGTGTTGATATTTACCAGATGGTTGGTATGTCACTGTGTGATATTTACCAAATGGTTGGTATGTCACTGTGTTGATATTTACCAGATTGTTGACATGTCACTGTGTGATATTTACCAGATGGTTGGTATGTCACTGTGTTGATATTTACCAGATGGTTGGTATGTCACTGTATTGATATTTATCAAATGTTCGGTATGTCATTGTGTTGATATTTACCAGATGGTTGGTATGTCACTGTATTGATATTTACCAGATGGTTGGTATTTCACTGTGTTGATATTTACCAGATGGTTGGTATGTCACTGTGTTGATATTTACCAGATGGTTGACATAGCATAGTGTTGATATTTACCAAATGGTTAAGCGTTGGCGTATCTAGATGTTGTTTTCTACCAAATCATCTCATTATGATGACAGCTGACTGTGATTTGTTAGTATTTGCATGAACACATTCAAATGGAATACATCGATAAAATAGACCATTCAAAATAGACATACTTCCGATTTTGTCATCTCTTTACATGCTCGTGTGTTTTAATGGAATTTTTCCAGAAATAATAAGATGATAAAGTTTGGTAATTCCCACATCCCACTGAATACAATTAAATAATATATAACCAATCACATCTTATATTTGAATGAAACACTACATTATAAAACATATGCATTTTCTTATGTAAATCCTCTATATAAATACAATACAAACACCAAAAAGGTATGCACCCTGTACATACATAAATTACAAATCTACAAAACCCGTAATACATGTACTTTAAAAATACACCCTCACCCCCATTACCACCCTCCATGTGATTCTGGAATGGTTCAAAGGGTTAGTTTGGAAAATTGAAAAGAACTTCGAAAATCAAATATACGCCACAAGTCCATAAATATAGAACGTACCTACATATGAAAGCACAGTGACTACTACTCGACAAGGACACTCGCCGAAACACTGCTCTCTTTCAATTTCAGTCTTAAACCAAATTAGCATTCAGTAATGATTTCTTGGAGTGTGCATTTCCTAGCCCGGGACAAGCAATCGACGGCTAACGAAGGGCGTGGGTGTCTGTGTGATGCATATTTGCAGCCGGTGGTCCGGCCGAGGTGCATGTTAATTTCATCGTCAATTTCACATGTGTCTTTCAGTGAAACCTATCACAGAGATCTGTCGTTTGAATGTACTCGCTCACCCAAACACTTAGCCACTCTTTACGTATACAACTGCGTTTTCGTCTATTTTCATTTGCTTATTTAGTGTAAGTATTTATATAGCTGACCACCTTTCTGTGTTTGCCGTCTGAACTCTTAGGCTCTTGAAAACAACTTGGCTATTGTGGAGGAAATTTTGCACCTACGAGTATTTTATTTTGAGAGGTTCACTCAGTGGGGGACTGCTGCGCACCTGGGTAACGCCCTCTGGCGGTCGATGTAAGCCAATAAAGACGGGATTATTTTGTGCATTTACATATTCATTTGTAAGCGTGCATTGTACCATCTAAAGCCCTTATGGTAAACTATTTACAATTGGTTCAAATGGTATTTGTTTATTTAATCAAGAAACACATATACAAGTTTAACAAATAGTCGAGGATTTGGAGAACAAGTAGATAATCTTGTATAAAGACTCATTTCAATGGTGTATCAAAAGCCGTGTATATGCTGGCCTAACTGCTAATCAGAAGTGTTTCTTCTTTTATTTTTAAATCATGTGTCACATAATATGTTAAACACCTAATTAATTCAGGGGTGTTTTTTAACTTACCGATTTTTTTTTTAACCTTAAAGGAAACATGACACGAGACCATATTATAGCTCATTTTAAAAGAAAAATGATATAAAAATAATATACAAATAACTTTATAACAATAAAATACGTGTAGTTAACTTAAAATGAAGAAATTACGCTAACCAGTATCAAAGTACGATTTATGCATATTTCTTCGTGAGCGTTCGGAAAAAAAGGGAAGTGACGTCAGAGCCGCTGTACTCTTCCATTGTTGTTAACTGTTTATATATGGAGTAAGGGGCTTACGATCTTTTCAGTCCAACAGTGCCGTACTGCGCGGCCTTCGGGTGTAAAAATAAACAGTTTAAACGATCGGGATTGTCTTTTTATGGTTTTCCAAAGGATTGTATCCGAAGAAAGACGCGTGTATTTTATCGCAAAAGAAAAGATTGGACACCAACACCGCATAGTACTTTGGTGTCCGCCTAATTACAGTCCGGAGCCCGAACGTTACCCGGAGACAAAAACAGTACTCGGTTGCGAATGCCGAGGTGTACATTGTACCTATTTGGCACAAAGATACACCTCAGCATGATGTATTTATATATGTTAAAACAAAAATGTAGAATTTTTTATTTATTTATTTTTTTGGAAAAAAAAAGATTTTTCATGTTAGGGCTGTAGGCCTACATAACAAAATCTGTATTCACCTTCCGAAGAAGGAAACGTCAATAAGTAATTAAATATGGCATATACAAACATGGGATTTGGCATGAGGATACATCTCAGTACGATGTATTTAAATATGTTTTTAAAAAACGTGTAGAAAACAATAATAATTTTAAATAATGTTTTTAATCTTCGGGCGGAATACGTTACAAAAACGTTCCTCATCGCCCGAAGCCCCAAAGCAACACGAAGTTCAATACAAAAACCCCCACTACTGTCGGTGTCGAAATAACTATTATGTTTCATCCACGGGCTGACTTGAGAATCGGAGTGTTGTTTTAGTTAATTGGTCCTTTCTTTCCGTGGCCTGCACATGTGATTCCTGATTGGCAGGTGTATATTGCAGGGTATCGACCAGGTAAGTGATTACCACGGTCTAGACATGCGTACAAAATACGTGCCAGTTTTTTTAAGATTACAGGGTATTGTGGCGTAACCTGTCGCGACTATAGTACAATGTTAATGGACATTATCAGCCGCCCTGCTTCATTACTGTAAATAATGCTGTAAAACCCTTGATTAAGTAGACTTTCCCATCTAAAATTACAAAACTGACCAATTACGTAGTACCAAAGAAAAGAAAATGATCACTTGGGTATCGTGAGTGGTCGTTTTTACTCTAACGCACCCTACCAATAGGCCTAATAATATGCTACTTTTTTTTATGAGAGAAAAATACTATAACCCCATTTCGTTCTATTGATGCAAATAGAAATATATTTAGTTTAAAAGTTGATTATACTCTCAAGTCATTTATGTTGTTTTACAAGCCAGGTTAATGAAAGTGAAGCGCCTTGTCGTAAATTAGAGCGTTTGTTTACACTGTGCATACATATTTCATTATGTACAGCCCGAACATAAAAAATGCGATATTTTCTAAAAAAACCAAACCCAAAAATGTTTGTCCTACATTTATATTTTTTACATATTTAAATACATCATATCGAGGTGTATCTTTATGCTAAATATGAACAGTATACACCTCGGCATTAGCATCCGAGTTTTGGTTTTGTCTCCGGGTTACTTTCGGGCTCCGGGCTGTAAATTGGTCGACCGGTCTGGTCTGGCACCATCAGTTTCTCCATCCTCCGACTCGCTATCCGTTTTTTCTTCAGTATCACTGTTGTAAGTAAATGTGTGTCTTTCTTCATTTACTAACAGCTCATATTGATACGGCAAAACGTTTTGCGAACGAACACTCATTGTTTTGGTAAGCTGTGCAAGTCTTAGATTCTTTATGAGTGGTACGGACTAATGCTTTTAAGTGTAAGGCTTCAGATCAAGCGACGCGTCTCTGACGTCAGGGACCTCGTGATTGCCCTGCTCATTAAAGATCGGCAATTTCCGCTAAGAGCTCGTATCTGGGGTTCTTTTATGGAGATATTTTAAGTAATTAATTTTTTATAAAAAAATTTTCTAGGTGATTCAATTTATAATTAATTGTACATGGTTGGTGCCAAATATGGTTTACGTGACATGTTTCCTTTAAATTGTCTGTTTTTAGTTGTATTTATTCTGTTTATTTTTGTTGTTTGTTTTTAGTGTGGTTTTGTTTATTTGTTTGTGGTTTATTCTTGGGGGGTTTTGTGGGAGGCTTGTATTTTGTTTTGTTAGGGAATTTTTACTTCTGTTTTTTTTTGTTGGTTGTTTTGTTGTTTTTGTTGTTGCTTTATTTATTTATTTTTTTAAATCACAATTTGTTTATTATTATTATTATTATTATTTTTTTTTTTTTTTTGTGGGCAGGTGGGTTCTTTCCTATTATATAACAACGTTTGTAATAAAAACAAAGAAAACCTTACAACTAGAAAGTGTTGGCTTACTGTAGGAATGTTCACTGCGGGTCTGTTCGCTTGTCGACAGATTCTAGTAAATGTCAGTGTGGTAGAAGAATTCCACGTTGAACATTCTTCATTCAAAGCAACACCGACTTTCAAAGATTAACAAACACATACAAAGATGATATTTTCCTTTAAAGTTTTGTTTGCCAATTTTCTCCTCTTAAAAACATCAAAGCTTGAAGGTGCAAAACGAGCGACGCTCGATGTAAACCTTTAATGTTAAAGACTACATGTTATGGAGACATTTGAAAAGAGTGTCAAAGCAGAGATGTTAAAAAGGTCAAAGGTTAACTAACATGACATATGCTGAACAGCTGTTTTAATACGGCGTATGTTGGGGAAGATGCAAGTACGTGTTTTCTTTGCACGCATCAGTGTGTGTGTGTGTGCGTGCGTGTACGTGCTAAATAATTAGATTATATTTCGATATACAATTTAGAAATTATGAATAAAAGGTTCTTAAAATGAGAAATCATTGATGCTGGAGTGTTACATTAATTTCTAGCAGTAACAAATATAGATTAAACTGATTCTATTCATAGTTCATTTTATAATTAATTTTTTATATTTAGTGCCAAATTATGAATATAGGCCACCTGCCGTGTTTTCGTTAGTGCTTAGCTTCTTTGTGCACCTATGGATAAGGGGAAAAAAAGAAGTTTGTTTTGTTTAACGACACCACTAGAGTACATTGATTTATTAATCATAGGCTATTGGATGTCAAACATATGGTCATTTTGACACAGTCATAGAGAGGAAACCCGCTACATTTTTTCCATTAGTAGCAAGTGATCTTTTATATACACCATCCCACAGACAGGATAGCACATACCACGACTTTTGATATACCAGTCGCGGTGCACTGGTTGGAACGAGAAATAGCCCAATGGGCCCACCGACGGGGGTCGATCCCAAACCGACCGCGCATCAAGCAAGCGATTTACCACTGGGCTACGTCCCTCCCCACGTGGATAACGTAAGACTTCTCTATGATATAGAGTTGGCCCAGTCTATGATATAGAGTTTGTCCAGTCTATGATATGACATAGTACTCCCATGTCTATGACATGACTGTCTGTGGCATAATGCTCTTCCACTGACTATGACAGTTCTCGCTTTGCCTATGAGAATGTTCGCCATATATGTATGGCATAGTACTCACCCTATATATGACCGTGCTTGCCCTATCTATGACATATAGCTCGCTTTATTTATGACAATACTCACCTTATCTGCGGCATAGTACTCGCCATGTCTATGAGATAGTGCTCACCCTGTCTATAACATACTACTCGCATTGTTACATAATGTACGCCCCATAGCAGAGTTACTTGTCTATGACATATTACTCGTCATGTCTATGAGATAGTGTTCACCCTGTCTATAACATAGTACTCCCATTGATACATAGTGTACGCCCAGTAGTGAAGTTACTTGTCTATGACCTATTACTCGTCATGTCTATGAGATAGTGTTCACCCTGTCCATAACATAGTACTCCCATTGACACATAGTGTACGCCCAATAGTAGAGTTACTTGTCTATGACCTATTACTCGTCATGTCTATGAGATAGTGTTCACCCTGTCTATAACATAGTACTCCCATTGATACATAGTGTACGCCCAATAGTAGAGTTACTTGTCTATGACATATTACTCGCCATGTCTATGAGATAGTGTTCACCCTGTCCATAACATAGTACACGCATTGTTACATAGTGTACGCCCAATAGTAGAGTTACTTGTCTATGACCTATTAATCGCCATTTCTATGAGACAGTGTTCACCCTGTCTATAACATAATACTCCCATTGATACATAGTGTACGCCCAATAGTAGAGTTACTTGTCTATGACATATCGCTCGCCATGTCTGTGAGATAGTGTTCACCCTGTCTATAACACAGTACTCCCATTGTTACATAGTGTACACCCAATAGTAGAGTTACTTCTCTATGACATATTACTCGCCATGTCTATGAGATAGTGCTCACCCTATCTATAGCATAGTACTCACATTGTTACATAGTGTACGCCCAATAGTAGAGTTACTTGTCTATAACATATGGCTCGCCATGTGTATGAGATAGTGTTCACCCTGTCTATAATAGCATAGTACTCGCATTGTTACATAGTGTACGCCCAATAGTAGAGTTACTTGTCTATGACATATCGCTCGCCATGTCTATGAGATAGTGTTCACCCTGTCTATAACATGGCACTCTCATTGTTGCATGAAAGAAAGAAAAAAATGTTTTATTAAACGACGCACTCAACACATTTTATTTACGGTTATATGGCGTCAGACATATGGTTAAGGAACACATAGATTTTTTAGAGAAAACCAGCTGTCGCCACTACACGGGCTACTCTTTCCTATTAGCAGCAAGGGATCTTTTGGCAGGATAGCACAAACTATGGCCTTTGTTGAACCAGTTATGGATCACTGGTCGGTGCAAGTGGTTTACACCTACCCATTGAGCCTTGCGGAGCACTCACTCTGGGTTTGGAGCCGGTATCTGGATTAAAAATCCCATGCCTCGACTGGGATCCGAACTCAGTACCTACCAGCCTGTAGACCGATGGCCTAATCACGACGCCACCGAGGCCGGTGTTACATAGTGTACACCCAATAGTAGAGTTACTTGTCTATAACATATCGCTCGCCATGTCTATCAGATAGTTTTCACCCTGTCTATAACATAGTACTCACATTGTTACATAGTGTACGCCCAATAGTAGAGTTACTTGTCTATAACATATCGCTCACCATATCTGTGAGATAGTGTTCACCCTGTCTATAACATAGTACTCGCATTGTTACATAGTGTACGCCCAACAGTAGAGTTACTTGTCTATAACATATCGCTAGCCATATCTGTGAGATAGTGTTCACCCTATCTATAACATAGTACTCGCATTGTTACATAGTGTACACCCAATAGTAGAGTTACCTGTCTATAACATATCGCTCGCCATGTCTATGATATAGTGCTCACCCTATCTATAGCATAGTACTCACATTGTTACATAGTGTACGCCCAATAGCAGAGTTACTTGTCTACAACATATCGCTCGCCATGTCTATGAGATAGTGCTCACCCTATCTATAACATAATACTTACATTGTTACATAGTGTACGCCCAATAGCAGAGTTACTTGTCTATAACATATCGCTCGCCATGTCTATGAGATAGTGCTCACCCTATATATAACATAGTACTCGCATTGTTACATAGTGTACGCCCAATAGTAGAGTTACTTGTCTATAACATATCGCTCGCCATGTCTATGAGATAGTGCTCACCCTATCTATAACATAGTACTCGCATTGTTACATAGTGTACGCCCAATAGTAGAGTTACTTGTCTATAACATATCGCTCGCCATGTCTATGAGATAGTGCTCACCCTATCTATATCATAGTACTCCCATTGTTACATAGTGTACACCCAATAGTAGAGTTACTTGTCTATAACATATCGCTCGCCATGTCTATGAGATAGTGCTCACCCTATCTATAACATAGTACTCCCATTGTTACATAGTGTACGCCCAATAGTAGAGTTACTTGTCTTTTACATATCGCTCGCCATGTCTATGAGATAGTGCTCACCCTATCTATAACATAGTACTCCCATTGTTACATAGTGTACGCCCAATAGTAGAGTTACTTGTCTATAACATATCGCTCGCCATGTCTATGAGATAGTGCTCACCCTATCTATAACATAGTACTCCCATTGTTACATAGTGTACGCCCAATAGTAGAGTTACTTGTCTATAACATATCGCTCGCCATGTCTATGAGATACTGCTCATCTTATCTATAACATAGTACTCCCATTGTTACATAGTGTACACCCAATAGTAGAGTTACTTGTCTATAACATATCGCTCGCCATGTCTATGAGATAGTGCTCACCCTATCTATAACATAGTACTCCCATTGTTACATAGTGTACACCCAATAGTAGAGTTACTTGTCTATAACATATCGCTCGCCATGTCTATGAGATAGTGCTCACCCTATCTATAACATAGTACTCCCATTGTTACATAGTGTACACCCAATAGTAGAGTTACTTGTCTATAACATATCGCTCGCCATGTCTATGAGATACTGCTCATCTTATTGGTGCCATGGTGCTTGTCCTATCTATTTAATTATAGTTCCCACTCTGTCTATGTGGGGCAAACGTTAAAGTTTGTTCTATATAACGACACCACTAGAAGATATTGATTTATTAATCATCGGTTTTTGGATGTCAAACGTTTGGTAATTCTGATATACTGTCTTAGAGAGGAAACCCGTTACATTTTCCATTAATAGCAAGGCATATTTTATATGCGGCATCTCACAGCCACTATAGATAGCACATACCACGGCCTTTGATATACTGACAGGAACGAGAAATATCCCAATGGGCCACTGAAGGGGATCGATCCTAGACCGACGCGCATCTGGAGAGTGCTTTACCATTGGGCTACGTCAAAGCATGTCCTGTATTTGACGTGGTGGTCTCCTTTTTTATGACTGACCTCTCCAGGTCTGTAGGGGACTAAACCACGAATTGTTGACAGTTGAATCTCTTCATGGTACACTGTTAGCGCTGGAAGGTTGATATTGGGGTAACCTCTATAACAATGGCGTACAGGGGGAGGCATGTCCTTTAATTACACCTCTTTCGCTCCCCCCCCCCCCCCCACACACACACAAATACACTCACACACACCACCACCACCTTTCACATCAGCATGTCGACCCATTACAAAGTGTGGTTACCCGACTTCACCACCCACGCACCAACACGGATGCCCCTAATATAAAATGCTGGCTACACTAATGTTGTGAATGTCCACTTAAACAATGTTGATGTTTTCACCAACGGGTGTCAACATTATTTCACATGGGATATGAAAAGCCAAAAGTGACACATCATAACAAAGTCCATGGTTATGCAAAAAGACCCGCTCTGACAAAACCGCATTCCTCCGTTGACATACGTATCTGACATGGAATACTGTGAAATATGTGTCAGGTTAGTTCATACTAATCCAGATTTCACTAATCTTGTCTTGTAACAGCACTGTCCTGTAACAGCGCGAATATAAACTCATATAGGTGATTAAAACACGCTCAGGAAGTAAGGACATAACTAACCTCATTCTTACAACACCGAGCACCACCATATACCTTGGCTTTAGTGCCGTAACAATGTTTGCTTCAAATGCAGTGCTCAGTAATAATATTCTAATAACTTTCATTAACTACTACTGTTTTTGGTGGGAGGTTTATTTTATATAAAGTGGTGGTGGTCTAATGAATAAATGGGATGACATCAAACGTACGTTAAAAGACAACTAATTAAACTAATGTACCTCTTCTTGATGAACAAAATTAAAAAACTGGGGAGTGATTAGCGACCATACGGGAAGTCAGTGGTTAATATACCTGGACTCAGTGACTACTTTAACAAAGGTCGAGGTGTGGGCTATCCTGTCTGTCTCTCTAGTTTTCTACTCGATGCGCGGTCGGTCTAGGATCGATCCCCGTCGGTGGGCCCATTGGGCTATTTCTTGTTCCAGCCAGTGCACCACGACTGGCATATCAAAGGCCATGCTATGTACAACCCTGTCTGTGGGATGGTGCATATAAAATCGAAAAGAGTAGCCCATGAAGTGGCGACAGCGGGTTTCCTCTCTCAATATCTGTGTGGTCCTTAAACATATGTCTGACGCCATATAATAGAAAATAAAATGTGTTGAGTGCGTCGTTAAATAAAACATTTCCTTCCTTCCTTCCTCTATTTTTCTGTAATTCTTGGTCTTTCTTTGCCCCCTCAGTTCAACTCTACCCCCCCCCCCTCATACCTCTCTCTCTCTCTCTCTCTCTCTCTCTCTCTCTCTCTCTCTCTCTCTCTCTCTCTCTCTCTCTCTTCTTCAGCTGTCAATTATTAGGCCTACTCTTTCTCTCTCCTCTTTCTATATTTTTGTTTGTTTCTTGCTATGCTGTGGTTTGTTCAAAATGACATCAATTTATTGTGACATAATCAGCGTCAATAACCGATGAAAAGCACCTCGAGGTTTCAGCAACTTTGAATTAAACAGTTCATCCATGCCCTGCACACCACAAACCCCGGCGATTTTGTTTTTCACTTCACCACCAATACTGAACTTGTGCTCCTGCAGAAATGTGAAATTAAAATGCTAAATCACCGGTAATTGACGATAGAACAAACATTTCTTCCTTTGATATCGAAAACGTGTGTTTGTTGTTTGCTAACGGTTTACCTCGACGAGTAGTGGGTTTAAGTCAAATGTAAATCTGGGAAGAAAAACTGTTATTGTTTGATTATAAATCAGAAACAATTCTTTTGATGAGGGCACACGACAAACGTGTTTAACGTTCTGCTATCACATTAAAGAGAAATCGTATAAATTTATTAAACGATTGGCCAATATTGCTTTCTTTGTCGGGATTGCGCGAGCTCACTGCGGCCATTACCGAGAAATGATTACATCTGCACGTGAACTTACTGCAGACGTCAAAATGTATGGATTCGTGGATTAACAAGAGAATGTTTGGAGGTTGTGAGGGTGGTAGGGGCGGCATGAGGTGGAAGGGGTTGTGTAGGTTGAAATGACATAATTATATGTAAAAGTAGTATACAACAAGCATTTTTTTTTAAATAATTTTTTATAACTTTTTTAATGTAAACTGAAGCAAATGGACCTAATTAGAAGAAAAACACACAAAATGTAATAATATTTCATCATAAATCTTGTTCAGCATAGATGTAAACATGACACGTCAGTGAATTTTCTAGAGGCCATTTTCGCAAATTTGCAAAAAAAGCCGTCTCCTCCTCACCAAAGCAAGATATAATACTTTAACAAAACAAACCCCCTAAAATTAGCCCAATTTTTTTTGTTATCTAACTAGTTATCCTCCAAGTTTTAATGTGTTTGATTAAACCGTGTATTTTTAATTATTAAGCAAATGTGTCTACAAAACTGTCCACAGCCGGGCACAGAAACACAGAAATGTTGGAAAATATTATAATGTTGTCACATACTGACAATCACTTTACACCTGATATGTCCTATAGACAATATCATTGTGTAGTCTTTGCATTAATGATTAATATAAAATACATCAGACCTGTAGGAACTGGGGTGGGGTGGTGTAGTGGGAATGGCGGGCCTACGGGCTTGTTTCCATCCCACACTTGAGGACGAAAATGTATGTTTCAAATTTTCACTACTCTACATAAATAAAGATGATATAAAGATGAAAATTTAGTTTGTATCCCTCACTAGAGACTGTATTCCCCCCCCCCCCCCCCCCCCCACACACACTTCAAATATCGTTCATACAGGCCTGTACAAATGTAGACAATATGTAGATGCTGAGGTTAGGAGCCAGTTCCTTTTATCTTTTGGATTTTGTAATCATGATTTCAAACCAACTGTTTCAGGTAGTTTGCTCGTTATTATATATTGGAATAAAACAAAAATAATTACAATATACCCAGTGTTATTTTCTTTTCATGGAGCAAGAAGGAAGTCCTGGTGAAAATATATTACAGGTATAACAAAACAAAATAATATATGATGCTTATTCTAAGTGGTAACTATTGTAAATTTTGCTTTAAATTGCTAGATGCCAAAAGTGATTAATTATATTATTTTATGGTAAGAGTCAAAAATTAGACGACCAATTGTTTCAAACTCTGCCGAAGGTAGCAGGCTTTCAGCCAGAAAATAATTTGAGGGTTCGTAATAAAAACTAAATATATTCAAAGGCGTATATTGGGTGGTTATGGGTTTGAATTTTTACAAAATTTTACAAAATTTAAACAGCAATTCTCTTACTATAATCTATCTAAAAATTAAAACAAAATATATCCATTAATTTCCCAGATTTTTGAGTACATACATGTAATTTTACCCTTTATTTAATGTATATCTTAAGTACATACTTGTCTTTCATTTTCACATTGTAAATGTTTATGTATTACATTTATACTTTTGGTTTACAACTGTCACACTGCAAACATTTGACCCATAACTATATTTAGTCAAATATGAGGCAAAATCTAGACTGAAAATGAGTTATGCTCATTAAATCTTCTTTTTTTTTTTTGCAATTTATTTATTTTATGTTTGGCATCAATCAGTCTTGTTTATAATAGCAATATGTATGCAAGTTTGAGATTCTGTGTACGCTATGAAAGAAACAATCTTAAAATTAGTGAGAATTTCAAACGTTATGTTCCTTGGTATAAAAATCCCGGTCAGTCATAATTACTTTAATAAATCAATTCTTTTACGTACGGTGGTTTAAATTTATGTTAGTGACATAAATCGGTTCTTTAAAATATTGCACATAATAACATATACATATAAATGGTGTTTATGGCTGATAAAGGGTTAAAAATTGATAACCTATACTCTTTTCCATTAGCAGCAAAGGTTCTTTGATATGCACCATCCAACAGACAGGGTAGTACATATCACGACCTTTGATATGCCAGTCGTAGTGCACTGGCTGGAACGAGAAATAGCCCAATGGGCCCACCATTCCACAGCCAGGACAGTACATACCACGGCCTTTGTTACACCAGTTGTGGAACATTGGCTGTAACGAGAAATAGCCCAATACATCTACCGACGGGGATCGATCCTAGACCGACCGCGCATCAAGCGAAACGCTTCACCACTGGGCTACGTCCCGCCCCCAAAATCAATCAATCAATCAATCAATCAATGTTTAACGACAGCCTAGCACAAAAATACACATCGGCTATTGGGTGTGAAACAAATGTAAGTACATGTATATAAATATGATTATATATAGCCATGTCAAAAATAAAAAGAGTGTAAAGAGCTGTAGGAAAAAATGCAATAAAATATTAAAATGAAGACAATACGTTCTGAAGTGATAGAGCTGAATTCAAGACTGAAGTTTGAACTTCAATTACTTACAAATGAAGCAGTTAAAAAGAGTAATTTAGGGTGTTACTCGGCTAGAAAAAAAGGCATTAAACGATGTACAGTCTTGGGGAAAATCCTAAATTACTGGGTTATCTATTGTTAAGTTTTATTTGTTGGTTGGTTGGTTCGGTTTGTTGTTGTCTTTAAAATGTACTTTTCACAGCTCGGTTTGTAAGTTGTTGAAATTCAGTAAGAGTGTTTTTCGTATTTGTGTCAAGCATATCTGCCCCCATTTTCCTCCAATGATTTTTTACGGCACTGATACCATTGTATGAATATATAAACAGATAATTTGATCAAACTTCATTATCGTCAAGAATGGGTATGGGTACTCTATTTACGTGCCCATATCCAAAATAGGTTCAGGCACGCCCACCCCGGACATGTCAAGAATGCATAAGATACGCTAACTACATTCAATATTAACTACAAAACGCATTTCACAATATTCTTGAATCTGCGGTAATTTAAAAGTGTTGAACATTTTTCACTGTACGTGGTAAGGGCTGTAAGTAACTAGAGGAGCAGAAAAGTAAAAAAAAACCCGGGACACTGTAACATTGGGTCTTCTCTAGTTAGACAAAATTAGGACTTTTTAAACTATAAAAATGATACCTTTTTTCATTTATTGCTCGCTCTGTTTCCGATATTAAACAGCTTCGTTGGTTTTATTTGTTTTTGTCTCAGAGTAGGGTTTTGTTTTGTTTTGAGTTGTTTGTTTGTTTTTGATGGGGTGGAGGACGTTTTGTGAATGACAGTGAATTGAGCAAGTCATAATCGGTCAATGATTCGTTTCGCTATTCATACAGTCACGTTTTGCTGTACAGTTATTAGTACCAGCGCCGAATCGGTACACAATTATGATTCCTTAAATTTCAGACCCCACTTGGGGCAGAAAACACAAAGGTCGTGTAACTAAATCTAGCAGAACATGGAATATCCTGAACGTCGAAAAAGTAAAACATATCTCATAATCTCGAAGCAGCAGTTCTCATTCACGTTCAAATCTCGCGAGACTTGTAAAAGCTTCAATGACATTCTGTGAGTCTAGGCGAAAATGGCGGGGAAAAGGTCAAACAAACAGGCGGTGATTTACGAATCATTTCAGGCATACTTGCTGAAAATATATATTATTATTCAGAGACATTGATGTCGTATCGTTCCAGGAGCACTCTTTGATTTCCACACAGACCCGCTGATTTCGCACACAGAGCAAGAACAGGAGGAGGTAGTACATTGTTGATCTTATAATAAACAGTTTTAACATTATTTATTTAAACGAGCTTTGTAGTGCCAAGCCGTTAATGTACACACGGTCTGGTGTGGTATTTCGATATGTTTATGTACATCTTAAAAGAACTCTTCAATATATCAAGAACGTGTTCGAGATATCAGTAGTTAGCAAGTGACGACAGATCTACGTTTGTGTAGAACTTAAAGGAATTGTTTAATGTTCGAGGTATCAGAAGTTACCGTTGTACATTACAGAACATATGAGTAAATTGCAGTATATCTTAATTTGTAGTTAGCAGTTCAATTATATAATTCATGAAGGTTATATCAGAAAGCAAAACATACTATTCTTTTGAAATATTAGCAGTATTTAGTATGTTTAAAAAGAAAATTTACAAAACTCAAATTTCTCTTAAAAGCAAAATGGTTTAGTTGTATCTTTTATTAATATCATTAAAGTACTTGACAAACACAATACAAAGTCTTTCCAATGACAGGAATATAAACTATAGTCAAGCTTTGTGGAATAATTAGTTTACAAGTGCTTAAACTAAAGGCTTTAAGGCTGGTGGGTACTGGGTTCGACTTAAAACCAAGGAGGGTTTTAATGGCACTAAAGGGAGTTGTAAGGCCTCTCTCTCTCTCTCTCTCTCTCTCTCTCTCTCTCTCTCTCTCTCTCTCTCTCTCTCTCTCACACACACACACACACACACACACACACACACCTCTTATGTCTCTCTGTCTCTGTATTTGTCTGTATCTCTCTCTTCCTCACTGTAACTCTCTCTTCCTCTCTGTATCTCTCTCTTCCTCATTGTAACTCTCTCTTCCTCTCTGTATCTCTCTCTTCCTCTCTGTAACTCTCTCTTCCTGTCTGTAACTCTCTCTTCCTCTCTGTAACTCTCTCTCTCTCTCTCTCTGTAACTCTCTCTCTACCTCTCTCACGGACAGACAGCCCAGTTAGCTGGAGTATTTGCCCAGGACAGTATGTTTGAACCTTAATTGAATGTAAACACGAACATTGAGATGCAATAAGTTGTTCTTTTCGTTAGACTTGGTCTCTTGTATCATACCACGCTGTGAAAGACCTAGTCTGACCACATTGAAAGATATGGCAAGTTGACAAAAACAATTTTTGGTATCAGCTTTGATAAATATCACCACGTGTGTTATTTACTTCGTCTCTGTACGATGTTTTCATGTTCTTCTTGTTTGTGTTCATAAACGCTGATCGAGTCGCTTTCGATTCCTTCAGTTTGTTTTGTGTTGGGAATACCAAAACATGGGCGAGTAACTCTGTCAATCAAGCGATCTTCTAATCGGCAGATAGGTGGCGCCGACATTAAAACTAGAATCTGTAGGGAAAAGCCACTATACCACAAAGGTTGTATGTCATATGGTCTTTATTACCACTGCTAAAATACTGATATGTCAAAGGCTCTGGTATGTGCTACCCTGTATGTAGGAAGGCGCTAAAGTATTTATGAAGATGAACAATTGAAAAACACCTTTTCTCAACTTGAGGTTTGAAGTACCATTTCATTTAAAGATATGTTTGGTTTATATTAAACAACTCGTGTAACCAACCGCAAAATTTTATCTTTTTAGGTATTTGTTTTACCATAATTTTACTTAATATTCTTTTTGACATCTCATAATGTGGGGTTTTAGGGTTGGTTTTTTTTTTTTTTTTTTTTTTTTTTAAATATATTTTTTGCCCCAAATATTTATATATTGATAATGTCAGGGTTGGGGCCCTGAAATCATTATCTTACAATAGATACAGAAATATAAAGTGCATTCAATAGAATTACTAGTTAATTGAAACAGTCAAACTTGGAGCACAAAATTAATGACAGAATAAATATATAATAAAAGAGAATTTAAACAAATAGACACAGAGAAAAGAAGAAAAGAAAAATTCATATTTCCAAATATAGAAAACAAATGTTATTGGCTTTTAGGTTAAAAAACCCAAACAGTATGTGTCTTATATTGGAGTAATTTTTTACTATTAAGGCTAAGGCTAAGTTTAATTTTCTAGACATCTTTTCCAAGGTGCCCAGTTTTAACCAAACTCTTTATGTGAACAGTTTTTATAGAGTATGTATTTCTCTATTTGTAATTTATCTGTAATTACATTTTTAATTCCAGTTATATGAAGTATATTCTTTTGAAGTTTTGTTCTATATATATAATGTTTTACACTGACAATAAGCCAATTTATGATTTGTATGTATGCTGCCGAATAGAACCATACTTTTATCAAGCTGAATACATTCGTCTTTGCTGTAACCATTGTCCTATAGTTTTTAAAACTTCATCGAAGTAAGTTGAAATGTTTCTTTCTTCTTACTCTTATCAGTTTATTTCTAAATAGGGTTTCATCTGTGAAGATCTTTGTTCTAAACAAATGTGATTATAAATATATTGATAAGTAGTGTTCGGTATTCTGTGCGGAAATGTTATTCGAATATTCGATGGAAAAGACGAGTGAATATTGGAATATTCGAATACTAGCTAAATAACAGCTGACTCATCAAACTAACGACGCTTTTTATAGTTTGATTTGTGTTGTGAACTTTTAATAACCCCAAAAATCAAGTTATGACAAAAAAAATAATATATTAATAATGCAATCGTAACTGGTAGCTAACCTAGCTATATAGTACTGAATTATAATTCGAGATGCGCTTGGACGGATTCGGATGGATTCATTTAACAACACTCGGACACATTACAATGTGTAACAAGAAGACACTGCAAATACATAGTTAACATACATGACAAGAACACGCATCAACACAGAATATCTATACTTAATAATGAACACCGGATACGTAATCGAAATCCCGACTGAATGCATAGCAAATTAGCGAGCGAATATTCGAATATTGCGGACCGAACACTATTGATAAGTGTCATGTCATGGTATTCGTTTGAATATTAATTCAATAAAACATGTATCAAATCAAGTGTAAAACTGCATTTCTTTACGATAGTGTGTACTGGCTTAAGGTGGAGTTTTTCGGTTTTAAGTATTAAAAGATAAGATAAAATAAAAGATAAATGTTTTTGCATTTAAACATTCCACATGGGAACAGAGTGCACAAAATAACATCAAAAAGTTGCAATTTCAACAAATAATTAAAGACTATAGTTTTACATACATATATACATATACATGTATATCACTAGTACATTCTTTTCATTATATTGGAAAACCAACTTGATAATAATACTTATGTTGGCTGGGTCCTGATTTTTCATAATAAAAATAAACTGCTCTTTGGGTGTCACATATAAAAATGAAGGGTTGTAATTGGAGATAAAATGAAATAACTTTGATCGTTGATACTTATATTTCTTACATTGTATAATGTGATGAAATTCATCTTCAATGGCATTGCATTCATCACAGAGACGCTGGTCAAGAGGAGTATATGGTTTTGTATGCCTGACAGTTTCAATTTTGAAGTTATGGTCACTTAGACGGAGTTTAGAGAAATGTTTTCTATGATCTGGATTTAAGCAGTGAATTAGATATGGTTCTAAGTATATTTCCTGTTTGAGAGTTTCATATGTTCTCATTTTATTGCCAGTGCCATTTGTCTTCTCTTTTTTTTTTTTTTTAGTATTTAGACTTTCTTGGAAATGTTTTTGATAAAAATTCTTTAATAACTTTATTAGATAGTTTGGACTGTTAATAATACTTCTGTTTAGACCTAAGTGGTCGATATATGAATGTAATTTGTGAAGCCAACAAGTATTCTTTCTTTCTAAGCCATTCTTTCTTTAAAAGCATGCTGCAGTAAAATAAAAATAAAAATAATTTTGCATATGGGAGTGGAAGTTCACCATTTGTTTTACAACATATATTAAAATAGGATGTAAGCCAAGTTCAGCTCTTGAACTCCAATTGTGGGAATTCTTGGTAGTTTGTAATGTATGTTTACATAATTTTAAAAGCAGTTTTTCAGGCAGAAATGTGTCTATGTTTTTTAAGGATATATAATTGGCACCCCATACTTCACTACCATATAAATTATCTATACTATATTTCAGGATAGTTAAGAGGCGAGTTCAACTCTTTCTCTATAATATTGACTTGGACGAATGAATCTTATTAAACGCCATCACATTTTAATTTAGTTCCACTCCATCTGCAGAGTCTCAGAGTTCCATTGTGGCACATTTTGCACAGACCCATTCACCGTCTCTTTGTAGAGCGCACGAGATGTCCCTGGACTGCACGGAGCAGCACATTCCATTGTTTATAGAAAAACAAACTTACTACATAGTTAGCCCCACAAGCTGCCATTCTCCCTCGCAGCTGACACATTTGCAAGGACAAGAAGAGAAAATGATTTTATTTGGCCTTTTAGATCCGCGCTAATAAAAATACCCCGTCGGACATGTTGTGCATTAGTCCGCTGATTTACGACGAACGTATTTGCTCAGATGGCAGGTCAAGAATTTTCTTCATCTTCATATTGAACACGTAACGTGACGTCATACCACGTGTCGAAGACGGCAGAGACACATTTTAAAATGGCGGAATAAGATTAGGCTACGTTAAATCACTGACACTGTTTTGAAACTAATATTTGCATATTTTAATTTCAGATTGAATATAGATATAATTAAATACGACATATTGTTTTGAAAGTGAAAATACCATTATGAACAATTTGTTAAACGTTGCTCCTCCTAGGTTTCTAGATCCTACGATTAATTTTCAGCTGCTCTAAACACTAGGACGACGTTGGATGTTTCTACAATTGATACTGTTAAAAAGGTTTTAAATAAAATGTACGTTAAGGTGTAAGAGCCCAAAATATTTTGCACTACCTAAAAACTAGGATCAGATGTTTTAATAACGAGTGAATATAATGATTATATGGACATTTGAAAATCGACTATTAGGGAACGTTTAGTCAGAAAATATATTTTATTAAGAAATAAACAGGCTGCAACGACATGCACGCGCAATTTATCCAAATTACGAGGCCACACATAATTACAAATAACGCAATAATACAATATCTGTCACAGCAACTTTACAAAATAATAATAATAAATAAAATAAAACCCTTTTAATAGCATAATGTGAAATAAAATGTTAATCGAAAGTGGAAGTAAGGAATAACAACTAGATAACTGTTTAGAACTATATTGGCGTTTATCGATAGTTTTATTTCATTTACTCTTGGGTGATGAGGTTCAGACACTGGCAGAACACTGAAGCGTTTCTATTTCATATAGGCTCGACTTCAACACTAATCACTGGAAATGACAACAAAACGCACAAAA